>NW_024066987.1:600000-769987 GCF_015039405.1 Cantharellus anzutake | reverse complement strand
TCCTTGCTATGCACAATGCCTCCGAGGTCATATAGAGGATTCCTTTCGGCCCTCCCCCTGGTACTTCTTCTAGCTCTCCCGATCTGCTCCCGTTCCCGAGGCCTTCTTCAGCACCCGCTCAATGACCGTTCAGGAACAACCACTTAGCAATCTCGCCAATTCGGCACAACATCGGTACGGCTATATGCGCAAAGCAGAGCACAGCTATGCTTCGCCGGCGCCTATACCCTTTCATCCTGGCTTATATGATATTATGCACAACGTGTTATTGTACAAGTTTGTTACCCCCCACCAGCTGCAGCCGCATGCAACGTATCTCCGCCGGCCGCGCCACATCCGCGTGCGGGAAGAGGGGAAGTTACGATATATGCATGTTCAATGGCGAAGAGGAGGTGATGACTCTATGTGAGAAGCCAGCCGCCCAGGGCTCACAGTGTACGATCGACCGCAATACAGCGCAATGCGGCGAGCGTATTCCGGCTTACTCATGGTGTTCGCCAGCAGCTGCTGCTCACTCAGTAGTACTCCACGGCTACCCATGGGCTGAACCACAGGAGGACAAAATGTTGTACGAAGCCGACCAACTGCCGGTAAGTAAGGGTATATACTTCCTGAATTCATATGTAATAACATCTGTCCAACCAAAAAAGCGCACGGGTCGGTCATCCAATACATTGCCAGCAGCTGGCTAGTGCGAGCGCCCAAGAGAGGCTGGTCACCTGCTTACGAGCGCCCAATGGTCAGGCGTGATTCTGATATATGTGGATCAGCTTAGGAGACCCTAGCACCTCATGTCCGCCGGACATGCCGTATATGTGCACCTCATGCATTTCAATCTCCGTAAAATCCACTGCGCTTTCCTATCATCCACAATGCTCGTAACCGAGTGTATCAGGTTTCTGACACGCCGCACCCGGGCTCGAGGGCCATGAGCGTACACTTCTAGTTACTGATTTCATAGTTTATAAGGTGTTCCCGGATCTCCTGGTCGGAAAGGGAAACGGTCTCTCGCATACACTAGCTTAGCTATGCATCCTCCGCATCTGTATCCGTGCAGCGTATGAACTCGAATACTGCAGCCGGAAATTATAGAGGCACAGTTGTATACTCCCAGTTGTGCAATGGTTACAATACGCACAACATGATCTGACCACTTGGCGCCGGAACGAATGTGTGTGGAACCCATTCAGGATAATCTTGGGACTCATATTGGCGGTGTGCCAACGCGTGCTACCATAACACAGTACGCTGGTAAGCCGCAATTATTGAGCGGATAGATGTCTCCGGCATTCCTTTGTGCCCAAAGCAACTCAGGCTGAAGTTGTATCTTTGCACCCGGGATCCGCCAAAGCTAGCTTCGTCTTCTGGCTATGCAGAACCCAACTTCCACTGGTAAGCCGCAATTATCGAGCGGATAGACATCTCCACATCCCTTTGTGCCCAGAGCAACTCAGGCTGAAGGGGATCTGCCAAAGCTAGCTTCGTCTTCTGGCTATACAGAACTCAACTTTCACCCCTCAAGTCTTCAATATCATAGAGTCGCTAATGTAATGAGTCGTCTTCTCGAAGCTTTCCGCCTCGTCGAGATCCACATGAAAATTCGACTATATACAATAGCTGTCTGCCGACTCCGATCCCAGTTCTGACATTGCTTCCGATAGCTGACAATCTAGTGATACCCCAACTGCACCACCTAGCTGGGCTTCCGCGTACACAGTTTATTTGACGCTGGAGCTAGAACCTCTAGGCTCAGTGTCTGGGCTCGGTCCATACTGGCAAACCAAGTTTGATCCCTGTGTCAGATAGTCTCTGGGAGAATCGTCATGCCCGACTGCCGCAGCTAGTAATAGTCGTGGTATGATAACATGGTATGAAGGCCATTCTCATTTCGGTCCCGAATGTGTAATCGTAGGGGCCTGAGGAGAGTTGTGCAGCCAGAAAACTGGTAAATAGCAGTTGCAGGCAGTAATTTAAGCCTTGATGGATTAACCATCTTGATCCAGAAATACGGAAGAGTAGGGCCCCTCCCCCTCCCCAACTAAAACAGGACATTTATTGCAGAAGCCGCGCAAGGTCGAAAGAAAAAAAGCACAAGTAATTTCAATTAGGCGTTGTCGTCATTGTCACCTATCTCTGTCGCCGTGTTCGCCTTCAGACCGTTCGAACTCCTGATGAAGCACTGATGCGGAGGTGGTGGTGTACTGTCGATTGGAGCCCTTGCAAAAGATCCTCGGAGTTTGAAGGTCTCATTCAAGCTCAAGAGTAAACGTTCAGTTGCGAAAGAGTTATAAGGCATCCAGTAATGCCTTGGATGGCATTCCTCTCGCCAGTCGAAACTTGCTAAAAAGCATGATTGTCGCGTGGTATGCGTCTCCTGGACCTCTGGGACAGGTCTAACCGGCGCTCGTCACCAGGCTCACAGTTACTCATGTCCAGCACCACCGAAGTGAACGAATAAATTGACTGATTCGAAACCCTGCCTTGCACGAAAGTGTGAAGGATGCTGGTATGGACGTCCAATCTAGAGGTCCAGTCGGTTCTACTTGACAAGCCATTCTCGGCAAAGAAAACATAAGGGAGTGTTGAACAAGCGCACACCCAAGTCAGGTAGAGAAAATTGTTTGGCCAGCGCTGGGTAGGTACTCATGGTCTTGCTGAAATATACTGACTACCAAGCAAATTAGCGCCGCGTCCGGTTCCGGAGACGCTTCCACGATTTGATGCTTTCTTGGGTGCATTGTCATAGCTGTCCATGTTCCATGCGGGATTCTGGGTGATATTTTACCCTTCTATTCCGTAGTTGAGCGGCAGGCTTTTGACTAGAGGGACGATCCGTTATTGATGGTACGGATGTTGGTGGGATAGCTGAGATTCATGCTACTTACCTAATCGATACATTTCCGAACATCTGTAAGTGGTGACTCGCTAATGGAGCAGGATCTGCATACTACTTCGGAGGACGGGTACACTCAGATCGGACTGATCTTTTATTTCTCGCCTTATTTATTCCCAACACCCCTGTCCTTGGCGCTCTCAGGAGCAGCCTGAAGTTTGCAGGCTAAGTATCCGGGAACAACACACACACACTGTTAACACATGGTCATAAGTAACTCACCAGCCGCAACTCGAGGCACACTTACCAACTACTCCGCCCAAAAGAGAGTGGCAGGCATAGTTCATATGACAACTCTTACCAAAGTCATGCCGGGCAACGTTGCCGCCGCGTTCAACCGATCCTAAGTTTCGGAACAGCATACACCCCAGTAGGCTGCCCAAGATTGGGGCATACCAGAGGTCCACAACTGAAGTGTCGGGGTGTGGACGAGTTGTACCTGCTGTTACCTAGAAGGCTAACACTCAATCGTTCCCTTTCTTCGAGCCCATACCAGGATATTCCGCCTAGTGCAGCTCTCATAAATTCAACTGTCGCGTCAGAATTGACTTTTTTGACACCCCATGCTGAGGGATCCGTGTAGCGCCAGTATCGGGGTCTCAAGTGCATGGGGCAACGAGCTGAGAAGCGGACGGGTCGAGATAAATAGACAACCACAGGAGCTCATGAATGTGACATTAATATCAGAACCAGACCACAATCCTCGATAGTCTTAATTAAGAGAATATACCGCAGAAAAAAGCTTTGGAACCAGATCCTTAGTCCGATCCCCTGGCATGATCAAGCTTGCTTTAGCTTGAAAGACTGTGCAAATTGATGGAATGTGAAATTAGTTGCGAGGACCGATCTGTGCAAGGTCGAGGTGTATCCGTACCTTCTTGAAATGTCGCCGGTCTGCTTCGTTCCGAATGAAGCGCGTCATGCGTTCGAGATCATGCCACAAGAAAGAGCTAATGACAATAACCATGACAGGAATGGCGATAATCCAGAAGCTATAACATCTCGTTAGCAAGTCTGGATCGTAAGTAGTCGGCACTTAGAGACGCCTAACACGATATCGGTGTGCCCGTGATGAATAGACCACATGTTCTCAAAGTTCATTCCTAGAAAACCCATGCTAACTCGGTTGAGATCAAAGACTAAAGATAGCCAGACATACCGAAGTAGCCCTGGAGCAACCATGAAGAATTAGCTTCCGAAGTGCAATCGAATGCAAAACTGGTCTCACAGTGAGGAAGGTCAATGGAAAGAAGATAACTGTTGCGATGCTCAATCGTCGCCTGGAGATATAATTAGTAAGTGTACAGATCGGTGCAGCAGAAACCCACATGGTCTCGTTAGTTTGGTACGAGATCGTCTGAGAACAACATGAGATGGAAAATTCTCAAACATTGCCCAAAGTACACGTACGTTGAACGTAAAATTGATTAAATTTTCTGCGATACTGGAGAACGTATCGAGGGAGCTGAGGATATATTCCGTATGATCCAAGACGTCAGCCTGATCAAGAGACGCCAAGTTGAGAGGGTTTTCAAGACGGAACAAAGCGTCCGCACCAAGTATATCTTAGCTTGATGTGTCATGAACCCTTTTACCCCCGATAGTTCGCTCTTCGGTGCGGCAGAGGAGACGAGCGCCTGACACCTGGCAAGATCGTATCTTCTAAGTCCATACACCAAACTCCTCAACGGAGTTAAGGTCCTCTTATGCAGCGTGATGTCGCCACTGAGGATGTGGACTGCAAGACCAAATCAGTTCGAAAACTAAGTAGATAACAAACAGGTGCCCCACGTTGCCTAACCGACATCATCTTTGGCTTGATAAGAATCTGACGCTCGAGAGACAGAATCTTATCGTGGTAACAATCGATAACTCGCAATGCATCATCCACAACTTTATTGACAGATTGGATCTTGGTGCTATCAAAGCGATAAAAAATGAAACTTACTATAATCTAGGATTGCTTGCAGCAACAAAGATGGGTCTGCGGACGCCCGCAAGATAGTATGCGGCTCCCGCAGGCGATTAACGATTGGTGTGGCAAACATGCGGGACGTAGCATCCTTTCTGTAGATCGAGATAACAGTGCCTAAAGATCGAGAAATTGTTTGCGTGTGTCTGCCGTTGAACAACTACTTACCATCACGCAGAAGGAAAAGGTAAAGGTTCCGGATCTCGACGTTTATTCGAGCATCTTTCTTCAACTCATTGACAAAGGCCTCTTTGCGAGCCACTTTTTCCTAATGAAGCAACGGACGTTCATATTCATGGGTCAGACGGTGAGCAGGTGAGAACGGACTCTGTAAAACGAAGCTGTAGTCTTCTTCAGGGGATTTGGATTCGGTCGAGCGGGAGGCGGAGCTTGTGCACTCGACGCCGCAACATGTGGCATAGTGATATCCTCGAAAAGGTGGCCTATGTCTTCGATCGGAGAGTGCACATCTTCATCAGAATTGTCGTCATCGTGGGCCGTCCGTTTGGACGGTTTGGGGGTGCTCGACTTCGAGTTAAACCAATGCCATGACTTGGACTTCCTGTTCTCAGCAGTCGCTGGGGGAGGCAGGCTTGAGGAACCTCCACGTGAGGTGCTGGGAATACGGGAGGATGTTATTTTATCATCAACAATGACACCATTGTCTTGCAGAGGGTGATGATGATGGTTGTCCTTCCTCCCGTGATTCTTCTCTTTGGGTTCATCGTCCGGCCCCTCTGCGTCCGAGTCCTTATGCTTTTTGGACTCCCCCAATGTGTGGCAAAGGGTGGATATGAACAGGTGCTTGACGTAGTAATCGGCCTTCGACAAGGTCGTGCGTCGAGTATGAAGGACATCCTCGACAGAAAGGGGATGCAAGTCTTGTTCAAACATGGGCCTTAAGTCCATTTCCCGAGAAAAAATCAGACTGACCGTATTGCAATGCTAAGGCGCTAATCACATCCCATGAAATACCCATGCTGCGCAATGTTATAAGACAGGATAGAGGGAGCAAAGTAAGGAACGAACACATTGATCCATCTAACCTTAGCCCATACTGGTCTGACAGATGTTTTGGAATCCTCCAGGAAATGAATCAAGCTCTCGTTGGTAGCTCGTTGGAAACTGGCGTGTGCCCCCCCATAATCGATGACTTGAATTAAGCATTCCTCATGGATATTGGAGTATTGCTCAACAGTTGATGGCCTTCGCGGGTCTACGCCAGGTTCTGCTCCAGGGGCACGAACAGACTGGAAGTAACAAATAAACGATGAGGCCTGTAGCTCTCGACGTGTATGACACACACCGCTTGCATTCTGTTGAGATGCATGACCTTCAAGGCAGAATTACGGAATCTGCTAGCACCAGGCCCAGGGGTCAGGAGGCTGGTTAGAGGTGGTCTCTCATATTTTTCCTTATAGTCATCGGGATTGTCAGACGGCACTAATCTCGACCGTCTAGAGCTTGAAGGATGGGCAGCTGGCTTGTGAGCGTCATCTGTTGGCGGAACGTCAACTGGAGATGAAGGGCCAATATTCTGATCGTCGCCTGTGAAACACGTGCACAGAGTCAATATCTGAACACCTGAGAAGCTCAGCATCGCACCAGACGTAATCGAGCCGCTTTGAGTATGCTCAGATTCACTGAAAGGAATTATGAGCTACCAGGGAGTATGCCACCTGGTATTAGGCGCCCACCTCGGCATCTCGAAGGACTGTTGGCATGCAGCAGGATTGGTAGAAGCGAAGAACCGTTGCAGTTTCCATTTTGGGTTCACTTCAACGTCGCCGTTGGCCGCTTCCAGGCACGAATTGATTTGTAACTTACATAATCGAAGCCACGACGTGTGCACCCCAGACATGACTAAAACCTGACACCACAACCCTCCGTCATCCTGACCATAAGTACCAACCAGACAATTGACCAGATGCGTCGGGAAAGCTGCACTACCACGTGGGGGTAACAAAATAGAATACAACAACAACGTGTGCCAGCTCACTATCACACAGCTCATCCGTATTCTCAAAAGCGATACTTGGACAGTGATCATCATCCCTGAACGGAACCCTCAAGCATTTGTACGGTATCCGACCCCGATGGCCAATTGTGTATATATGCTTTCCCATTTGGAAGGAAAGCAAACAAACCCAGAAAAGACACTTTATATGCCAGAACCTTTCTTCAGGCGCAATGAACTCTTGAAACCTTTTGGTGGAGTGTCAGCGATAAACATTGACAGAAATTCATGTACTATGCCCGCAGCGACCAGGCCTGTCGTCTCCGCTGTACCACCAGGCATCAGAATGTCACCGATTTCGGAGCAACAGCCGTACGCACCGTTCGTATCGTAAGCTGGAGCAACCTCAACAATGTCCATGCCGACAAAATTCAAACCCGCCAATCCTCGAAGAATACCGTTCAATTCACGTGGAGTCCATCCAGCAGGCTCAGGAGTGCCAGTTGCTGGTGCCGCTACGGGATCAATGACGTCGATATCCAAACTAGCACGTTGGGGTGAATCTTGGAAAATGGATCATGTATGATGACGAACCTAAGATAGATGGGCCCATCCCCAACGTGGTCACGAATGAGTTTAGCGATGCCTGCGGGACCAATATCGTCTATATCATCCGTCGTGATGATTGCGAAACCGACTTCTTCATCATTCACTAAATCATCGATATCCTGTAAGGTTTGAAAGGGTAAGAGATCGATGTTAGTGCTTTAAATAGCGTTGGGCGTGCCGTTAACTTGCACCGAATGCCAGCGTGCACACATGTCCCTTTGGCAAGCAAGCCCTGATACGAAGCAGTCCAGAAAAATGTTCCATGAGTGATGAGAGAATCTTCGCTGTTTCCGTAATATCCTTGAGCTGGCCAAGTATCCAAATGACTATCAAAGTGTATGACGGTGATCCGCCCATAGACTTTGTGAAGGGATTGAAGAATTGGAAGGACCTTGGGAAGGTTTTCTAGTGGACTTCATTGGGGTAGAAGTGCGGGGACTCACGACAGCATGATCTCCACCAAGAGTCACAATCTAATAATTAGATTGGAATCTATCCAGGATATGACAGAATATCACACAAACTCACCCGAGGGTGGTCCTTGCCATCAATAGAAAGTCTCTTCGTAACACAAGAGGACCTGATCGACTCAGTACATGGATTGGCGACCGGACGCGCAAGTAGTGTTGAATATGCAGCTGCCATTTGCGCCACTGCGATCGAGTTGTCGAAGGGGGAGATGGGAACCTGACAAATTGTGTAAGAGCTCCATCACACATACAAGAAGCACAAGCTCACATCTCCACAATCTAGCACTGTAGTGTCATTCGTTGAATATGGTGAAGCCTACGTACCATCCATCAGCATGGTAACGACAACAAAATTCAGTGCTCACACCCATCGATTTTCGAACAAAGTGGGATCATGGTATCACACTTACTTCCCAGGCGAGGCTATATCCTCTCTCACGTCTTAACCTCCTGCTTCCACTCCGTATTCCATGGGGTCCAAACCGAGCGCCAGGTCGATACGAAACGGACGTATCAAAAGGCATTCCCAGAATGGCGATATCGAATAGGTTCTTCTCTGAGCCTATATCGTCCAAACAACGAATATACGGGAGGTGTGCAAATGATAATGGTCCGCTGAAAGGCAAATCTACTTGAGGACCGAACTTAAAGGCGTATTCTTCCTCGCTGCGAGACGGCTCGACTGGTGAAGATGTAAACACTTCTTCAGTCCAGATACGAGGCTTATCCACTTGAACATGGTCATGAGTCTCGTGTTCAAGGTGTCCAAATACTAAGATTGCTAAGACTAGTGAAGCAATAAGGGGAGTCCAAAATCGTAACATCAATGAGAGCCGGCACAAAATGGAACGCGCGCAATGCCGTATTATTATCGGTGATCAACAACACGATGTTTTCTGGTCGAGTGTCGCTAAGTGCGCCTTCACCGCGCGTCCTTCGGCGTTGAGACGCAGATGTAGCCAAAAGGTCTTCGCCAGGTACCATCGATCAGTCCAAGCCGCAAGCGGCAGTCCCCGGACACACACACTCGAAGCAACAAAAGGCGGCCACCATTGCTTTGGTTCACATATGCGTTTAATTAAGCATCGCAGAGGACAAGAATCATTATGCAACAGTCTCCCGCCCGACATCCCACGTAGAACAATGGCCCAGACCATGACAAACGAAAAATGACGCAAATACATCTATATATTATTACGAAGTCATAGAGGCTGGAGTCCTGCCTAGCAAATACAGAGCAATCGGGGGACAAGAGGGATGACGTGTTCAAGTGCAGGGGCGACCCCTACTTCTGTTCTGCTCTCTAGTGCTTTGTCCTCATGGCCATTTGGGTCATTCCGTTCTTCAAGCGCGGGCAACGAAATCCGATCATCGCACACCAACTGACCAACTGGATGCCTCCTATCTCCCTATCTTATTTGGCTACTGTTGATTTTCCCATTATATCCAGTCATCCCTTGGCCACTCGAATCATGATGAGGAGAATGACTCTACGATCTCTTCCCTTGGAAGTCATGGCTTCCCTCTACTTGGCATACATCAATATACATGATTATGTCTCAAATAGGGACTACGTTGGTGTCCGTCGGGGCAGCGTGTACGGTGCCCTCATTCATATCTATGGCGACACTTCTGTGTGAGAATCCATCGTCTTCATCTCAATCCAGCTTCGCTCTCAACCCAAGATTATTCACATACAGGGGGAGACCACACCACCACTGACGGTGCGAGCTTATACAACGCAAGGGTACTCACTCTTCCACGATGACTCAGCCCTTCCTCCTCCTCACCCCTGCTACGGTCCTCAGCACTTGTGAATTGATGCTTCGATTCCTGCATGATGGTAACAGATCCCCCCTGAGAAAAAGGCATGAGAAGATTCTTTGGGAAGTGGGATTGGAATCCCGCCAGGAAGCAGGAGTTCATCCGAACGCCTCATGTTAAGAAAGTTCACCGTCTCACGATTAGGGTCAGGATTATGTTGAGAACCCCGTTTGGCACTGGTCAGAAGTTATTGAGGTCTGATGCCGTCGGCCTCTGGGCTGTCTAGGGCCGGAAACGAAAGCGTGAGCTATGGAGTCGGAATTCATTGAGGCAGTGATGCAGTCCACTGATCTTGTCAATGGACATGTCAACAAAGGCAGAACTAGGAAGGAATGAATAGACGCGGTAACTAAATTATATAAGGAAGGTGAGATATTCAACATGACCACTATGAAAAGCAGCCGTGCAACCTTTTCCACATTCCGGGGTGTTCTGAGATGCATGGCTGCGTTAGATGGGAATTTCTTTCACGTACGCGATCATTGGCAGGGTCCGCCATCCTCCTGGTCGTCCCACATTTTGTCAGGGTCGTGTCCAATTTAGAGGCTTCGGGCGACAGCCCCGTCCTGATTCGAGCTGGAACATATCATATTCTCTATTGCTTTCGATTTCAACCCGTTTGAGGCACGGCTGATTGCGACCACCCGCTGATGCCAGTATGACGTCGCGACAGCTCCCCACTATTAATATAACCTTCATTTCGCTCCAGTTGAAGTTTCGTCTGCAGTGACACCCCCAGAGGCTCACGAAAGTTTGTTTGAAGACTGCGATGTCGTTGTCCAAGCACAGTTGAGTCCTCCTGATGTTGCTTTGGGGCACTGCCGAATCCAGTGGCGTCATGCGCTGAACTTGGATTGCAGTTGACACACACGCTTTGTTCGCTCATGCGAGGGTAAGTCGAGCCCGTGGCCCATAGTACGGACATCGCTTACAATTTGGGATGGAAACCAGGACCATCCTCATCGAAAGTTTATCTCTAATCGACGCCGTGAATTCCAATCAAGTAAGGTTCCACCTCCAGTTTCACTCTCTTCTTTTTGGTGTTTCTGAGCATATTTCCGCCACATCCCTCGAAAGATGCGTACACGAATCGATATGAGATAGAGGTCAGCTTACATCCGCCACGGGCCCGAGTTGATTGACCAAACGGCTTGTGACCTAGAATGTCCCCAAGTATCGAATCCCCGTTCGTAGCACATTTCCCCATCAGGATTCATGACGTCATTGCTCGCCTGAACTAGGATACCGGGGTTAATGCCTCGGCAGCGTATCAATTGATCCATGACGAAGTAGAGCTCGATGGCTCTCCATCTCTCAATTTTGCGAGCTTTGTGCACACCTGGATGCCTGACGAGGCGTTGAAGCTGGTAGTTGAGAATATTGCCAAGTTCGTTTTGCCTTTTCCTTTTTATTGTTTTATCAGGAGAAGTTGATATTGCGATCCTCTAGGAACTTTTGTGGGTTATCTATCCATGAAGATAAGCTGATCAGATGTTCATCCCACATGCTGGTTCGATTTCGCAGCTGACCAAGATGAATATCCTGCCACGATGCAAATTCATTCACGCTGTATTTCCATGCGTGGGTATCTTTCATTCGTTGACGTTACCGAACGAATCGATTGACTAAAAATTATATTCAGTCTCTCACTTGTGGAAAGCGCCTAAAGGTTCTCATGTCATTGGAACGGCGACGGGGGGCTCTTCCGAAGCCATCATGCTAGGTTCCATTGAATTCATGAGCTGCAAGGTCAAGACTGATATACAATCCTTTATAGGTGGTTTGGCGATGAAAAAGGCTTGGGTGGAACGGCGGAAAGCCGCAGGAAAGGATTACTACCATCCAAATGTCATCATGGGTGCTAACGCTCAAGTCGCAATTGAGAAGTTTGCGAGGTACTTTGACGTCGAGGTTTGTCATTCGAAGGTCATTTCCATGTAAACGGGCCTTAAAATGTGTTCCACCAGGCTAAGTTGGTGCCCGTCACGGAGGAGGGGGGGTATGTCATGTCACCGAAGGATGCAATCAAATACGTTGATGAGAACACAATTGGTGTCTTCATCGTAAGCTGTTCATCTTCGTCTCAGGGTGACCACCATCAGATGCAACCCTTGCACAGATCCTTGGAAGCACATACACGGGTGGCTTCGAAGACGTGCAGGAGATGAATGACCTTCTGGATAAGTATGAAGCCGAGACGGGTATTAGTATCCCTATCCATGGTACGCAAATTAGATTGCTAGTGTTGGTTTAGATCAACAGTATGTGGTCTAGTGGATGCCGCTTCCGGCGGATTCGTTGCCCCATTCGGTACGCTTGCCCGTTTCGGAGCTATCCATGTAGCAGTTAGACTCACCGGCTTGCCATTGCGTGCAGTATATCCTGGATACAAGTGGGGTTGTGAGTGACTGGTTTCAAAATGATTTCATGCAGTGGATTCAACATCGTTTGTCACCCAGTCGATGTTCCGCGTGTTCATAGCATCAATACCTCTGGGCACAAATTTGGACTAACTTATGTTGGTATGTAGGAGCGGAACCACCCATCTGGCACACCGAAGCTGACGGCGAAATTGAACAGGTTTGGGATGGATACTTTGGAAAGATGAGAGTCTTCTCCATAAAGACCTCATTTTTGAGCTGCATTACCTTGGGTCTACGGAACAGTCGTACACGCTCAATTTCTCCAGGCCGAGCGCGCCCATCTTGGGTAAATATACAACCATTATTTTCGGGGTTTGCTCTGGGGCTGTTGAATGCTGACGATTGCTGTTAGCTCAAATGTTCAACTTCCTCAATCTTGGGTTCGCGGGATACAAGAACATTGCAGAAGCGGATCTTGCGAACGCTCGCCTCTTATCTCGTGCACTTGAGGAGTCAGGATGGTATAAAGTAAGTGATTGATCCGAACCAGCACCCTCTGTTCGCGAGAAAAAAGTAGATTCACTCTTGGGTGATATACAGTGCCTCAGCAATATCCACATCCCATACAAAAAATCCAGTATTACGGGTGCCATTGGCAGCGTGATAGGCGATCCTTCCGGTAGGGTCGACGAGGATAAGGCGGCATTTTATCAGAGGGGCCTGCCAGTTGTTGCGTTCAGGTGAAGACCGAATTCTGGCAGGCACTCATCCGTACAATGCTTACGCGAAAATGTGTGCACGACAGGTTCTCGGACGAGTTCAAGCAAAATTACCCTCACGTACAGCAGTCATGGATCCAGGTGAGTGATTGGGCACCTCGCGAGGTTGAGGCAATCGAGGGTACGACTGGTTGGGTTTATTTGTAGAATCTTCTGCGTCAAAAGCAGTGGATCGTTCCCAATTACAACATGCCTCCAAATGTGGAAAAGGTGGAAGTTCTCCGCATTGTTGGTGCGTTCGCCCCCATTCACCGCCGTTGCTTCTGGGCTAAGATCACCCCTAAGTACGCGAGAGCATGAACCCAGACATAATCGGTAGGCAGACTCAGACATTTTATGCATGTGATTAACGATTCGTGCCCCCTTTCGAAGAACGTGTGGCCGCGGACATATTGGAGATCACGGAGCAACTTACGAGTGCGTTAATTTGTTGGAATTATGGCATCCTTAATCCTACTTTCTGATCTCCGTTTCCCTTTTAGAAACGGACTCCGGCGTTTTCCAAATGCAACTAGCTTTTTCCAGCAGCAACCTGAGTCCCAACACTATTGAGCACGAGATTGGCAAATTCAAAGCGGAATCCGACGCACCAAGAGAGCAACAAACTTACTCCAGGATCTGCTGATCATTAACTGGTAGTACTCAGCCCTGCACATCAGGTGTGAGGTTTAAGCGCTTTGGTGTATTTCTGTACTTTGTACAATTGTAACAAGTCGGCAGGAACACTGCGACAATGAACGTAGCTCTGTATGTAACCACGGTAAAATTCCACATGGCTTGGAAATCGTACTCATCCAGCTTGCTCGAATTTTACACAAATTGACGGTAGTTCGGGATAGTGCGCCGAGTCCGAGATTTAGCCAGCCGGAACGGCGATCTTCGTGAACAATCTGAACATTTTGCTGGCACTTTCTGTAATGACCTATCCATCGCACATACTTTGCGCTTGGTGTCCAAGAAGCTATCTTGAAGGAAAGAGCCCCGTAATGGTCATGCTACAGTACTGATGATGCAGGCCTCGGAGGAATCGCCGATATTAATGCAACATCTACATATTTTGGCGGGGGTTTGGGTTACAACAGTTTTTTGCAAGTCTTTCCTGCGATCATCCAGTAGAAGAGCAGTAATCTGAGCAGCTGGTTCTAGCGCCAGGGGATGCACTTGCATAACAGCATCGAATGTGCCCTCGGAATCATCTTAGCACCTCTATGACTTCTTAATATTAAATAGAGGAATCGCTAGGAACTTCAACCCAGTAGACGTGAGAAATGCTTCTATTATGGCGATTGGCGAAGTGGAAGGGGTAGGAGTCCACCGATCATGTTAACGCGCTAATAGCGAAGGGGTTTCGAAGGCCCTCTGAGCATGACTTCCAGATACCGGCTAGCGGAGGGGAACTAGAGAACAACACCTAAGCACTGGTGAGAGCGTTGAAGCGCGTTTCCCGGCCAACCCGTATTTAGTTCGCACGCTGGGTGCAGGACACCATCCGTTGCAGAAACCGAACCAGGGGCACGTACTTGGATAGTACGCGTTTTCTGTAACTACATTCGTAATAATCTTGGTTGCCTCTTGGCACGCTTATGAATTCGCCTCTTCAACTTTTCTTCTTCTTCTTCTGAACTCAAGTCATGTCAACAAGTGCTGCACTCCCGACGACGCAGAAGAGCGCTGTGAGGGTAACTCCTGAAGCGTCTCCGAAAGCCAGAGGTCCAAATCGAAGTACTAAAGCTGCACATAAGCTGAAAGTATTACCTGAGCAGCCAGAGATAAGGACGCAAAGCCAGATCATAGCCGAGGATGGGGATGAGGAGGAAGATGGTACACCAGGGTCTCCCAGTGACCCCATGAGGAGGAGGACGATGAAGAAGCCGAGGTTCGTTGGTCGATCCGACATCCTGTTAAGAACTAACGTTCGAAACTCCTTAACAGCCTTACAAGCAAATCGCACAAATCCCGGCAGGAACCGCGCGTAAAGACGCTCTCCGTCTCACGAAGAGGGAGAAAGCCAGACTTCCGAGGGTTACCGCGTACTGCACTGCGAAGTGCGTGTAGAATTCGTCGGCAACGAGGGGCTTCGCTAACGCGGCATTGTACAATAGCTCATACCGCCTAAGTGATATTCAAAAGTTCCTGAACGCGCGAAAGACTTCTCACAGAACGGACCCAAAATTATTTGATGAGGCCATATATTCTCCATACTCCTTCGCTGGACCCCGCAGCGAGGCTGATCATCATCCCGCTCCGATTTCTGGAGATCTATTGGGCATTCCGGAGCTCGTACGGAATGACGTGTCACAACACGCCTCGCAAGCAGCTCAACCTTCTCCAAAGTCGTCACACAAGTGGCTTGTTGACGACGCCTCATATTCCCTACATCGAGTGCCTTCCGAAAGTACGGTCCGCGAACGCCGCTCGACCAAGACGGTCAAGAGACGCCCAAAATTCGACAAAGTTGGACAGGAAGGTATCGATGCTGAAGTCTTCCTGTTTGAATATGGAACAGTTGTTTGCTGGGGGATGACAGAGGGTACGATCCTTCGCCGCACTTCGATATGATGCCCCTGCGAACCTAATTTGTCAATCTCATTTAGCTCAAGAGAAACGGTTTCTGAGTTCAATGTATTCTCATTCATCTGGGATTATTCTTCTCCTAACCAATTGGCTCCCTCAGACGGCGCTTCGAACAAGAGCGTTTAGGTCGGGTGTCGAATCTATTTTCTGCAATTGTTTTTTTCACCCCCCAGGTCAGCTCCAGACGATGTCGAGAAGGAAGATCTCAATTATTATTATGCTAATTACAGCCGGTAAGCTGATCTCTTGCCATTGAGCTCACTTTCACCGCGCTTACGACCGTAGCATATATAACGATGTGATTACTCTGCGAAAAGGATCTAGCTTCATGTAAGCACGTTCACTGTACCTTGGAACGCATCTACTTCATCTCATTTGCAGGACGAAGCTCTCCCTTTCCCATGCCCTTGCGCAATCAGTGAAAATATCATTAGTAAGCGCTGGTTCAGTTGAAATATGTATTTGTTCAATTGCATTTCCCCCCGCCAGTTCGAGCAACTTATCTCCAACACAATCGAAGAGACTAAAGACATTCCTGAGGTGATGTCTAAAACTGGGAAGATTCACGTATGTCACCACCACCCATCGCAGTGTAACTTCACTGATCTTCGCCCCAGTTACATCACGATGAAATTATGCAGCAAATAGGCCAGCTTTTCATCCTTCGTATGGATATAAACCTAGTCGGCTCAGTTCTCGATTCACCGGTGAGGACTAGGTCAACTATTTCATATCCCTGTACATTGAGCCATCCTTTCACCCTTTCTGTTCTAGGAACTGTTCTGGGTAGGCTCATGATTGTCGATCCATTGATCATCCTGAGCAGACGTGAATAAGTGCCCACTTCCTGATCGGGTATTCACACGAAGTCGATTAACAGCACATGATCAGAATACACTTCGATCACCTTCCATCTCCATCATTTTCCCTCTCGCGACCCCATCAACGAACCTAACTGACAATGTCTCTCGGACTGGCAAGTATGAGCTGCAGGCCCACCCCACGTAACTCTGTTGCGATCACGGACGATCACAGATGGGACTGCCCAGGTCTCGAAGCAGCCGAAGTGTTGTCCGAGCCCTTCAAGAGAGCCCCATCCGATCCTATGTGGTTAAACGGGCAGCTGGGACCTCTCGACCCTACTTTCTCGTACGTCGCTCTGCACCACATAAGACCCGGTGCTCGATCTCTTGATCGATTGTGGCTCTTACTACCGGAATATAACCACCTCAACGAGGCCGAAGTGCTGAGAGAAAACGGGAACCAGAACGTTCCGCCTCGAGCTCTGACCCCATTGTTGGAGCGCTGGGAGTCCTCAAAGACCGCCGCGCTCAGAGCTGAGGCCCTCACGAAATTACGATTGCCTAACGAATTGAGGGAAGTAATATACAAAGTCAAGTCCAAGTCGGGTGGCGAGCACGAGTTGGACAGTCACATCTTTGCCTTCCAGTTCGCTCCCTGGCAACACCCCTTCACCATAATATCTCGCTACACCTACATACTCCGGATCATTTCCCTCCTCACCGCCTTCGTCAATTACACCTGTATCCATGAACACCTGATGGAAGCGGATGTCCAAGAGGGACGCAAGATATCCTGGTTGGAACCCCCGAAAGGAATTTTTCTCGAAGAAAGTTCGACTGATGATCGACTGACGGCAAATTCACCCGAGTTCGCTATATACCTAGCTTGTCAGCTGCCATGTCGCGTAATCAAGAATGGATTGTTCGAAGAGCTGGACCTGAGCGGACACACCGAGGCTGCTCGTAATTATCGACTCCCGTTGGCTCAAGGGACTGAAGTTCCTTGGTTCCTCGACTGGCCCAGATGGGAAGATGCGCCCGAACCATTGCCTGGTGCTGAAGACAGGGAGGCCTACGAATTCCGACTCGTGTGGCCTGGTCCGCCCCCATCCAACAAGGACCTGTCCACCCTCAAGTTGGTGGAGAAACGTCGTCAGAGCCGGACATTCTACTACCCGGATACCGGACACTTCATGACTCGCGCCGAGGCACAAGAGGTGGTCATGGATGATGCTGAGCAACAATTGGCACAGCCAGATTCACCGACTCCTTTCGACGAGGGCTCAGACGAGCTGACGTCAGGAACATTGGGCTTGAACCTAGGAGCCGCTTCCATACCGCCTCCCTCTCCCAACTGGCTGGGTGCGGGGAGTTCAGTCTTCCTACCTCCTCTGAATGTGGCGGTGCCGCAACCAAGCGTTCATCCCACTAACACCCCATCCGCCCTTTCCACTGACAACTCTTCCGCCTCATCCTCTCCCTCAGGTTCGTTGAACCAAAACCGCTGGAGGAAATTGCCTTGTGAAGAGAGAAGATCCCATCCGTATCCCAGCCGAAGAGAAGGATCAGTCTCAGGTCACTTGGGACAGGCTCGTTGGCAAATGGGGAACGAAACCCGTCGAACTCGGATGGACTCTTATCACCCCGAACCTAGTCGATCCGACTACGACAGAGATGTCGATAGAAGGTGGTCTTCTCGACCTACGTCTCGAGAATCGATTGCTCGAAGGGATAGCCGCCCTATCCCGAGAGACTCGAGTCCCGATCCTTCCCCTTCTAGTATGGTACCGTATAGCGCCGGAAGGCCACAGTCAATCCCGCAGACGCCAACTTTCGTGATGCCAGTCAATCCTACGTGGGTGGTGGACAGCAACACCAACACCGCCATGCCTGCCTTCGTCGTCAACCTGGCAGCTCCTCCTACGACTGTTCATCCTCCTCCTGTGGGCCGGCCCTACCCCCCGCCCGTGCAGTACCCAGGATCGGATCCACACCCATCCTCCTCTGGTGGAGCTCAATACGATTCCCTCCATCCGGATTCCTATCACGAGCGCTCGAGAAGCCGGTCACCATGGAGAGATGACCCGCAGAGATACACCCCTTGGGGACCGCGTCATGGTCGTTAGGAGACTGGGGGGCGATGTTACGGATACGGAGTCTCCAACGACCATATCCGTCACATGGTCAAAGACTTCTCCTCATTATCGTTCCTCCCCTCTTTCTCCCTTCCGTCCTCTATCCCGACACCCTATCCTCCTTATCCGTTCTACCCCTTTCCCCCCCCCTCGTGCAAAGCCTTCCCCAACTGGGGTTTTGGTGCTGGCCGAGGTTATTTGTGTTTCGTGGGATTTCCCGCGACCTTACCATTTGTAGATAGTCACGCATCTTGTACGGAAACCGCCGAAGGCAGTTCCCGCTAACTAACAACTGCTCTACAACTGTCTCGTGTACCGTCTTCTGTAACAACCCTCCCTGTGACTCAACTCAACCTGTGTGACTGTACAACTCTCAATATGTCTTATAAGTCTGGTTATATCGAGTCCTCTAACAGCCCTCGCCGCGAGAACTCGAAGTCGAGAGTCGAAGACTCTCAACATGTGTATCGTCCTATTGAACCTGTACCCTATGGGTCTTCATCACTCCGCTCTTCCCCCAGTACTCAACATACGACGTCCCATCACGATCATGGTGATCGTGAACACTATGAGGCCCACTTACCCACGATGCCGGCACGTTCGCTATGCGAACGCCAAGTAGCCGCCCATCCACCGTCTGTTTCTTCCTTTGCCAGTCATCATATGTCCCCGCCAACGGTATGTTCCCTTTGGGAATGCCAAGTCACCGAAGGCCCTAATAGTCAGCCCTCATTGCACGCCTATGATATCAACCCGCTACCAGTACATTCGCACTGCGAACGCCAAGTACCCGATGGCAACTACGTGAAGTTCTCACCCATCTCACCAGTTGCGACCTCGCACACAGTACGCTCCATTGAGGAGCGCCAAGTATCCGTGGCTGACCCATCTGTCCTGGTATCTCCGACTACCTATCATCAATCCCTTAATAGCTCACTACATCACCCATCGCGATCGATGGGAATTCGATCGTCCACTCCCAGGTCAGGCTGGGATCACTCATCGATTACACTTCCAGTTATGGTACAAACTAGACATGACCCTCGTCTTCCCACTATAAGAACGGATCGAGGAATGGGGAATTTCCCCCATCCCCGTAACACTTCCGGACTACCTCTGCTCCTTCTTCACTAACCTCGGAGCTCCTGTATCCTGCAATCACCTCCGCCTCCCTCGATGGTCACCACCCCCTCTTTTCAATATATTACCTACGCCTCCCTAAGTACGGAGCCCCGAAGGCCTCTGGACAGCTCCGACATCTGCTGGTGCACTCCCACCTCCGCTGGGCAATTCACTTGCTTGCCCTGCAAGTCCACCTTCAGGCCTATCCCTCCTTTCCATTTTTGGGTTAACACCTGCCATTCCACTAACCCTGTAACCTGATGTGTCGGTAATATTCAATCGGCTAATGTTTAACTCCGTTAGCTCTGCTCCGCTTGGCCCCACCATTCATGGGCCCACCCTTGCTGTAACTATATATATACTTAACTTGTACATAGGTTACACCTCAGTGATAAAATCGACTAGAGTTGATCCCTCTTTAGTTCTCATTGCCAGTAAGTAAATTAGGGCATGGACGTGTAACTTGGCACTGCGTGTCATATCCATCCCTGGCCATCGACTTCCGGTCCCTCTGATCCCTCTGGTCTACCTCCGCTCCTTCTTCACTAACCTCAGAGCTCCCATATTCCGCAATCCCCTCAGTACCCCTCGATGGTCACCACCCCCTCCTTTCAATTTATTACCTACGCCTCCCTAAGTACAGAGCCCCAAAGACTTCCGGACAGCTCCAACGTCCACTAGCACACTCCCGCCTCCGCTGGGCAATACACTTGCCTGCCCTGCAGAGCCCACCTTCGGGCCTATCCCTCCTTTCCGTTTCTGGGTTATCACCTGCCTTTCCGTTAACCCCGCGACCCGACTTGTCGGTAATATTCAGTCGGCTAATGTTTAACCCTGTTAGCTCCGCTCCGTTCGGCTCCGCCATTTGTGGACCCGCCTTCACTGTAATCATATATATATCCAACTTGTACATAGGTTACACTTCAGTAATAAAATCGACTAGAGTTACCCCCTTTCGGTTCTGGTTGCCAGTTAGTAAGTTAGGGCACAGATGTGTTACTTGGCACAGCGCTCTTGGCATAAGTCGCTGAGGCCGAAGCCCTCTGCCATGGAGACTTTCCCTCGTCTCAACCTGGTCTCTGACACAGCGCTCCTGGTCTGAGTCGCTGAGGCCGAAGCCCTCCGCCACAGAGATGACTCCTTCATCTCGATCCAGTCTCTAACACACCCTCCCCATAACCTGAGTCATGGGTAACATTCAGTTGGCTGACCTGTGATCCAATTATGTCAGCCCTGCCCAGCTCCTGCCATTTATGGGCCCTGCCTAGACTTCCCATGTATCTATATGTACATATATACCTAACTTGTAGATACTGGTAACCTCAGTCAGAAAATCAACTAGAGTTTCCCCCTTCCTAAGAAGTGTCAGGGTTCAGCACCCTGCCCTAGGGTGCCCCAGACTCCCCAACCAATCCCTTCCTTCCATTCCTTCATTGTTGCCTTGTTGTTGCCTTTCTGTGTTGTGTATCCACACGCACAAGATAGCATGGGAACTTTCTGAGCAAGCAGCTTGCCCAGAATGTTCCCACGCTTACTGGGCACTGCCACCTGGATGTTCCCTCCAGGTCACACTACACAACTCTAGGAGCTGTATAGTTGTGGGCATGTGACCCATTCCTTTATATAGCAACCATGTGGGGAGATGAGACCTTTACCCTTCTTCTCATCTCATGCCTTGCATAGGCAAGTGTATATATTTCACTCTCTTTTACTATACATCTCATGCCCCGCATAGTGTGAGGACAGGTCAGATGGGGGTTGAGGTCAGGGAGCCTCCGAGTCCAAGGCTGGGCCCTGACGAGAAGACTCCATCCATAAATTAGGGCAGTGACATGTTACTTGGCACAGTGCTCCTGGCAGAGTCGCTGAGGCCATAGCCCTCCAATATTGAGTCCCCCCCTCCTTTGGAATTGTCAGGGTTCAGCACCCTGCCTTAGGGTGCCCCGGACTCCCCACCTACTTTACCCCCTTTTATTCTTTGACTGTTCCCTTGTTGTTGCCTTTGTGTGTTGTGTACATGCGCGCGCACGGGATAGCGTGGGAACTTTCTGAGCGAGCAGCTCACCCAGAATGTTCCCACGGGTCACAGCCACAGTTCTGGGTGAGCAACTCGCCCAGAATGTTCCCACGCTTACTGGGCACTGCCACCTGGATGTTCCCTCCGGGTCACACTACACAACTCTAGGAGCTGTATAGTTGTGGGCATGTGACCCATTCCTTTATATAGCAACCATGCGGGGAGATGAGACCTTTACCCTTCTTCTCATCTCATGCCCTGCATAGGCAAGTGTATATATTATCTTTCCTTTTACTATACATCTCATGCCCCGCATAGTGTGAGGACAGGCCAGATGGGGGTTGAGGTCAGGGAGCCTCCGAGTCCGAGGCCGGGCCCTGACAGGAATCCGCATCTCTGACAGAAGGTAGTGGTTCCTTCCCCCTTTGGGTCTTGCCCCATTCCCCTAAATCCAGTTTCTGACAGCCACTGTAAGGGATTAACCTTACTTCACTATAATTCCCATTATAGTGATGTGGTTATTTCTTTATTTATTTGTGCCGAGATATGTAATTTACATATATATACCTCGGAGTAGTTGTAAAGGCCCGGTAGCCTTTTACCTCTACCCCGTTGAATATACAGCACATTAAAGCTTATATTTAGACGGACTACCTGAGGCCTGAGGCAAACGGGGGAACGGAACGTACCGTCCCCAAAATAGTAAGCAAACCTTTCAGCCACCAAACACTATCCCCAAATTGGCCAGCTATAACAACAACTTCCCCATATATTTGCCACTCAAAAACTCAGGGCTATGAGCTGGAGTGATGTGAGGCCCTGGCCCATGTCTATATTCCGCCCACAACATCAGTTGATGTTGTGTTGTGTAATAATTATGTCGCAACGCTAATTTAGCATCGCGGAAGCTTCTCTATTTATTTGTGCCGAGAATGTATAAGATTGTATATAAACCCTCGGGGTAGCTGTAAAAGGCAGATTAGCCTTTACTTCTACCCCATCAATATACAGCCAAATCAAGTGTATACTTAGACGGATTACTGAGGCCTGAGGCGAACGGGGGAACGGAACGTTACCATCCCCAAACTAGTAAGATAACCTTTCAAGTGACTATTGTAGAGCAATACACTGTAATGTATAAACCACAAGCTTAGTGACCCCCAGTGTAACACTGCATCCATTCTAAACCATGAACAAAGCATTGCATGTCAAGTTGAGTTGGCTGAGCTCCTATAACCATGCGGGTATGGGGCCAGCATAGGCCAAAATGATGCTCTGGTGGGACCCAAAAGAGAAGCAGTCCATTGGTTGTAGTTGCCCAGCCATCATCATGAAGCAAACCACCTGAGAACCATGGTGCTCCATTCCCTGAAATGGCAGCATCAGTTAGCATGAATATATTACCACAATTGAGACATACAGTGGGCTGCCCCTGCCAGCAGAGGTGATGATTGAACCATCTCATCCATCAGTGCCCAAATTCGAACTCTCTTGTCAAAAGAGCCTGAGACAATGCATGTGCCATTGGAAGAGAATGCAACTGATGTGACCCAGTCAGAGTGCCCTTGCAGAGGCTCACCAATCAGTGCCCCTGACTTGGCATTCCAAATTCGAACTGTCTTGTCAGAAGATCCTGAGATGAAGTGGGTTCCATCAGAAGAAAATGCAACTGATCTGACTGAGCCAGAGTGCCCTTCCAGAGGCTCACTAATTAGATCCCCTCCCCTGGCATCCCAAATTCGAACTGTCTTGTCATCGGAACCAGAGATGATGTAGGCACCATCAAAAGAGAATGCAATTGATGCAACTGAGCGAGAGTGCCCTTCCAGGGGTTTGCCAACCAATGCCCCTGACTTGGCATCCCAAATTCGAATTGTCTTGTCAGAAGAGCCTGAAATGATGCGGGTGCCATCAGATGAGTATGCAACTGATGTGACTGACTGAGTGTGCCCTTCCAGAGGCTTGCCAATTTGTGCCCCTGACTCAGCATTCCAAATTCGAACTGTCTTGTCAAAGGAGCCTGAGATGATGTGGGCACCATCAAACGAGTATGCAACTGATGTGATGGAGTGAGTGTGCCCTACCAGAGGCTTGCCAATTTGTTCCCCCAACTTGGCATCCCAAATGCGAACTGTCTTGTCAAGAGAGCCTGAGATGATGCGAGTACCATTGGAAGAGAAGGCAACTGATGTGACTGCATGGGAATGGCCTTCCAGAGGCTTGCCAATTGGTGCCCCTGAGATAGCCTCCCAAATTCGAACTGTCTTGTCAGAAGATCCTGAGATGATGCGAGTGCTGTCTGAAGAATATGCAACTGATGTGACTGAGCCAGAATGCCCTTGTGGAGGCTCATCAATTGGTGCCCCTGAGACAGCATCCCAAATTCGAACTGTCCTGTCATCAGAGGCTGAGATGATGCGGGTGAAGTTGGGAGAGTATGCAACTGATGTGACTGAGCGAGTGTGCCCTTCCAGAGGCTCACCAATTGGCACCCTTGACATGGCATCCCACATTCGAACTGTTTTGTCATCAGAGCCTGAGATAATGCGTGTGCCATCAGAAGAGAATGCAACAGATGTGACACAGTCAGAGTGCCCTTCCAGAGGCATGCCCAATGGTTCCCCTGATTCAGCATCCCAAATTTGAACTGTCTTGTCAGAAGAACCTGAGATTATGCAGGTGCAATCAGGAGAGAATGCAACTGATCTGACTGAGTCAGAGTGCCCTTGTAGAGGTCCACCAATTGGTGCCCTTGATACAGAATCCCAAATTCGAATTGTCTTGTCAGAAGAGCCTGAGACAATGTGGGTGTCATTGGAAGAGAATGCAACTGATCGGACCGAGTCAGAGTGCCCTTCAAGAGCCTCTCCAATTTGTGCCCTTGCCACAGCATCCCAAATTTGAACTGTCTTGTCTTCAGAGCCTGAAATGATTTGGGTGGCATCGGAAGAGAATGCAACTGATGTAACCGGTCCACGGTGCCCTTCCAGGGGCTCACCAATTGGTGCCCCAGACATGGCATCCCAAATTTGAACTGTTTTGTCATCAGAGCCTGAGATGATGCGTGTGCCATCAGATGAGAATGCAACCGATGTGACTGAGCCAGAGTGCCCTTTCAGAGGCTCGCCAATTGGTGCCCCGGACACAGCATCCCAAATTCGAACCATCTTGTCATCAGACCCGGAGATGATGCGGGTGCCATCGGAAGAAAATGCAACTGATGTGACTGAGTCAGAGTGCCCTGGAATTGTCTGACGAATTGCAGGCCATCGATCGGAAATCCGTCCTCGGACAGAAAGAGTGTTCCGGAATGCATTATGCACATAATGTAGAATAGGAGATTGAGAAGGTGAAAAAGGCAAAGCCGACAGATAAATGTGCGGCAGGCTCTGACTGATTGGATACCCAAATGCATTCACAAATCGGTGTGCTTCCGAGATAATTTCTTCAAGTCCTCGCGCATAATTCTATGCAAATTCAATCAACCAATTATCGCCATTACACATGGCAAAAGTGGCCTACCCTAGCCCAACTGACCAACCTCCTTAGAATCACGTATATTATAGACATCCGGTCCGTCACACTGAATACCTCAATCCAGTATAGGAAGCGGTGATGGAAAAAATTCATAACCGTATCCGCAAGAGGATGCAAGCCTGGCTCGGACACAGATCCACATTCCAGATGGTCTCCCCAGTATTGGCTCGCATACATGAGTACAGGCGCTATAGCCCGTGTGACACGCTCCTGAAGTCCTTCGATTTCTTTGTTTCGGCGATAGGACGTCTTGATCTCACAGATGTTAAATTTGAGATCTCGCTGCATGATCTGGAGACACCCAGATGCGAGGTCACGGTGATGAGTGGATGTGTTGATGTACCATTGCAGATCCTGACACCGTCTGAGGTCGCACAGAAAATCGGTGAAAGATGTATGCAAGACTTGAACAGGGCGCCCGTAACCCCTCTCCCCCCTCAGTAGTGGTTGCAACTTCGAGAGTATAGTTTGGACATCGCGTATCCCCAATCCTAGTAGTTGACGGAGCTGCTCATCCGTTAGCTGCTCACGGGCGACTACGATTGCACCAAGGATGGAATTTACGGATTTAAGTTCACTTTCGGTGTAGGACTCAAATAGATAAGTAAGCGCGACTCGGTACAACTTGTCCAGCCCAGTGCCCGGGCCGTGCGCTGATCCAGCTAACACTTTCCCCAACCTTTCTTCAGGAAAATCGGATTCAATGAAGCGAATGGTCGTAGATGCCCAGATGAAAAGACCTCCGGACAGAGTAACAAGCTTATCTATTATGGGTTGTGTCGGCCAATCGGATGGCAGACGATGCTTTGCGAAAGTGTCGGTGTGGCTGGCAAGACGTTGTTGGAAAAGTAGCTTGATATCGGATGAAGTCGACTCATCGTCGATCGGTGCGCCCCGCACGCCGACGTCAAGGCGTGATAGGGCAGCGTGAATGTCGTGCTCGTCCCTGCTGGCTATCAACAACCGGAACATGCTCGGGAGCCTCGCAAGACCTTCAGAGAGCGTGCGAAGGAGATTCCTCCTCGTTCCTGCAGTGCCGCACTCATCAAGAGCATCAAGGACGATTACAATAGGACCCATATCGCGGTTTCCAGCGAGCTTGGTCAGAGGCTCCTCGAGAAGATGCTTGAATTGCATGTCGAGGGATGATGTAGAAATGCCGGGAGAATTCTCGATGTGTGCTGCTAGTTCTGCGCCAATTATGGGATTGAAGCGAGCCAGCTGGAAGGCAAGAGTATGAATCACACGGAGGGGGTCACTATTGACAGGGTCGTTTCGATCCCAGAACAGAAAAGCGCCGCATCGGCGCAGCTCTGAAAAGTGTTGGGCAACTGAGTTGAGTATCGTACTCTTGCCGGATCCAGCCGGTCCACGAAACCAGATGATGTTAGGACCGGAAGGATCTGTCAGAGAATCAATGAGGTTTTCCAAGATGGCCACTCGAGTCCCAGGTAAACATGTATCCCGGTTTCCGGCATTCATGGTCGTAGGGTTCAAGGCTTTCAATGCTTCGGCTTCAGCTGAAATCGTCAAGTTAAGCGGTGGCTTGTGCACGAGAATGGAGGTCATCGCACCAAGTTTTTCCACGCCCCTAGACATTCGAGCCGAGATGAATGCCGTGTGAAACGCCACCCCAAGATGAAGGTCCTCCTTGAGGTTTTTCAGCACCTGTGAGAGGTTCGAGATAGCTTGGGAGGTGTCTGAGAACGGTTCGCGCACTAGTCGCCCTGTGTACATTGGTCGTCCCACACTGAGCGCAGCAACACAGCGAACGAACGATCAACCCACCTGCGAACCCATGGGACACATACTGCTTAATAAAAATACCGCATTCAGTCATTTGAACAGAGATTTGGATGATAACGTGCTCGAGGGACTTGATTTTGTTTTTCAGCTCGTTGACATCATCGACGAATGAATAGAGATCGCCCATGGAGTCTACGAGATCATGGAGTGCGACATCCCTCTCAATCTGTCCTCGAACGGCCTACAACAACCGCTCAAAATCGTCAGGCACGCAGGTTCGGGCCATGATAAGAGAAATCCATACTTGGTAAGCCGAATCCAAGATTTTCCAAGCAATATTTGCGTAAGGATGGAGCTTTTTAACAACATCAGCGCAAACACACGCCAACATGGGACAACGTGTACCATGGCTGTTTTATCGACACAATCCGCTACGACCTTCGTCTTTTCGACTACTTGTTTGAGCGCGGTCACGACACGGCTACCCATATCTCGGGCTGCAGCCACCGAGTCAATATGATTTTGAATCTGCCTAGGAGGCAGCCCTCGGTCAACATCACGGATAGCTTCATCGACAACGGCGTTAGGGGCATGTGCCGTAACATCCTGCAGCCCTATAACGAGCGAGCCTGCCTCTCGGCCTCGTTTGTCACGGAGTGCGAGTGTAGTTCCTGCAGCAATGTAAAACAGGGACTACACAGGGAGAGAAGATGAAAAATAGCCGACTCACGTTCGTTATTCCCGCATTGATCAAGCAACTCCTCTACCTTGATGTCCACGGAACCAAGCAATGCGGGAAAATTCAGCTTGCGGGATTGCTTGAGGTGAAGGGATAGGACGGAAGACAATCCTGCAGTCCTGAACCATGTGAATTATCTGGTCTGATCTACTTTACTCCTCGCGAGAAACCTACAGAAAACAGGTGTGCTCCCAAGTTGGTGTCGGGCCTTGTTTTGCCTCAGTTTTCTCAAGTTTCTTCTCCGACAGTGTAGGCCTGACATAAAGCGTCTGGGCTGGGGACGTTTCCCTGATATCTCTAGCCTCAATGACTGCTCGAGAATGAGGATATGCTATAAACACCACGGCAAGGATGTGACGCACTGGCCAGAGAGTAAACGTGCACGAATTCTCCGCGGGTTGTCATGGCGGACTGCTAGTAGGTTTGAGCCTCCGCTGTGAGTGGATAGAGGAAGCGGCAGACCTCGTTGGACTAAATGCTGGTCCCTTTGACCTCATTAGAACCCATTGAATATGAGTATCCCCAAACGAGCGTTTGGCCAAAGCTGGTAATCCTCGTTATCTTTGACCTATTGGACGCGTTCTCTCACAGCGATATGTAAGGAAGGTCAGTATGTGCATACACATAAGATCAATCAGCCAAATTCCTACTGCCTATTACTGTACCCGCACGATCAATTACCGGTCACGCATCACACGCACCTTCCGATCCGGCTGTAAGTGGGCTGTTGTCACGCATCACACTGACCTTCCGGTTGAATGATCCTTGTCACACCATTTTTTTTTGGTGCCTAAGTGGCTGTGTGAAATCGGATTAAATTCAATGAAAACAAAAGCCGTCTGCAAGGAAGTAGTTTTTTTGGTGTAAAATGTATCAACACGAAAATTTGCCAGTTGGACATTTCCAGCGCCACTGTGGCTGGTGTCACACCAACTTTGCCACCTCTTCCGGTTGCTTGTCACACGTCACAAGGAGAAGCCGGTTGACTATTTTGTGTCACACTCGGAACCTCAGCCGGTAATTGGTCGTGCGGGTACAGTAGTTACACTTTTGGGCTGGGTTTTCCACTTTTATGGGGGGCTCCGGATGGTGGCGTGACAAGTGCCAACACTCGTTACCCAACGAGGATGGCTTGTATGTCTTACCTGTAGTGGAGTTGGCCGAATTTATTCGTCTATCTAGTCTAAAGTCCGAAACCAACACACCCACCGCTGTGGTGACCTGCCTATGTACAAAGCAATAATTTTTGTTGGTAAATTTCGCGCCCCCTCTAAATCCAGCATCAGTGTGGGAACAAATTGTGGGAGTGATCAAAATGCAAAGTTGTGACGTTTAAGTTAGACATGTGATAAATTGTATTCGGCGTCTTGATATAACCAGGCTACTTTGTTATGAGGGTTCCCCTCAATCTGGATGGCCGAGTTTGCAGCGCCTAATAATTCTCATTTTCATGCAAATTAACTGACTATCCCCAACCTCAGCCTGCAAAACAAGTAGTACATTTGGATCTGTGTGCACGACATGTCCTGGTCATTTCCCACGGAGTAGCCACTTCTCACGGGGTGGCCAATCAGGTGTACAAGGTGTGGCTGTTCCGGAATACTGGAGCAGCCTCCGGCAACTCCCATCAGCCACAGACAGAAAAAATGGTGATCGTATATATCGGGAAAAACTCAATGATCGACGTTTTAGGGAAATGATGAGCGCTTCATAAATAGGCCGGCGAGATCACGAAAGGAACAAAGGGAAGAAGAGATCGTATAGGATAACCGGTGACGCGGTTTCCTATTCCAGCCAAGACAAATACTTGTCCAAGTCACGCTCCTGAGGCTTCTCCAGCCTTTCGCCCTCCATCACACAACCTTCATCTCGGACCTGGCGTTGGTTTCATCACCTTGTTCTTGTCTGTCTGTGTTCTCCTTTCTTCGGCTTTTTGCCTTGGGACCCTCTTCCTCCGCATGTTGGACATCCGTCAGCCTCGCGCTCATCATCCCACTTATATAGTTATGCCTTCTTAGTCTCCTCAACCTCCCTTTTGATTGTTTCCGCTTCGACAGTGGTGTATCAACACACATGACGTTCCTAGGTACGGCGGTCAAGGTGAGTTTACCGTGTAACTGGCGAGTTCCCTCCCTTTGTTTCGCGTCAATATTGTTTCTCATTCCCTCCCAGGCGCGCACGGGGGCCGCTTTCATTGATTGATTTATATATTTATGTAACGAAGCACTCTTCGGTTTCTCTCTTTCCATCACTGCCTTCTCTCCCATCAGCAAACTCGGAGCGTTCTCCTGGAGCCAAGGGAGCACAGGGGAGCATGAGGTCCTTGCCCCCTCTCAGGGCAGCAGGAGCAAGAGCTCCCCTAGCTTCAGAGCCCTGGTCTCTCACGGCTCCTGTGAGATCTCGGTATAATGTTCACCAGATTCCCATTCTCTTGTGGTAACTGGGTATAGCGCTCAACCTACTCCTATTCCTTCCCAGTTTCTGTCCATTTCCCGGTTGATATATTGCAAAATTTTTAAAGGACTTTCAAAACATATTCTACTAGTCAGGATCGCTCCATCTACCAATGTTCCCACATTGCTTATCCGCAGCAGCAATAATGATACCATTTTTCTCCTTGTACAGGTGCTCTTTGTCCAGCACATGCCTATTAGAACAATTTTCATGAGTTCTCAAATATGGCAAATGAGTCCTAACTCATTGTGAGGTCTCAGGGGGGGGGTTGCTCAGCACATGTAACCATAAGTGCTACAATGGTGTGTTAAGCAGTGCCACCTGGTCACGTGACTACAAATACTATTGGAATATCAATGTGCATGCGTACTGATATTTTCTTTATTGACGCGATATCAATTGAGGATATCGTATATACCTTTTTGTCTTGATGCACTCTTCATTGCCGGTTATAGCAGGCAGTCGCTATAAGCGATATTAGCGCTAGGTGTATAAAACACACTGTGTGCGGAAATTTTTCACACCCCCTCAGTTCTCTTGTTCGAGACTGAGGTGATATCCTTTTTTTTTTACTTTATTCCTTGTATGCGAGTTCTGACTGTATTTACAGACTGCGCGTATAGGTAAAGGAACAATAAACTCAGTTCTCTTGTTCGAGACTGAGACCGCGCGTATAGCTTATTTACTTTAAATACAACCTGGTAGATGTGACTTGGGGGTGTGGGGCTAATGCCCTGACATTCTGTGTTGCTTATGTGATGCACACATGGTTAAGAATATTTAAGAAAAAAAATTGAATTAGACTTTTATTCAATGAGTGCCACTTTGAAGTGGGCGATGTGTACAAGAAAGAGAGAAAGACAAATTAATAAAGAAATTAAAGATTGTGGGGCATTACTTTGAAGTCAATGGCAAAACATGGGCATGCAAGAGAGAAGAAGAAATTTAGTAAGTATCTTTTGTTGGAGAAACCATCAGGGATTGGGTACCCCCCCTGTGTCAGGGCACACCCTGACTAGCCTGGACCTGGACCTGCATCTGGACCTGCTACACTTCCCACATGTGCACTTCCCACACTGCATGCTGCACACACCGCATGATCTGGCCCCAGATCCTACCTCATGTACTTCCAGGTATCCCCGGAAGTTTTTGCCATATTGGGCCACTGTGGGAAAGTGAGAAGTTAACCCTCTTCTCACTTTCTTACCCACAGTAGGCAAGTGTACATTACTTGTGTTAGAACTGGGCGAGGGCAGACGATTCTGGAGGGGAACCAGAGACTTAGCAAGGAGGGACCTTGGCCTCAGTGACTCATGCGGAGTGCTGTGCCATTGCTGTTTGTCCATTTGGTCCTTAATTTCAGAAGCAGTGAGCAGGAAGTCTCTAGGGGGCATTTCAGGTCAATTTTAGACTGGAGGTCCAAAATGAGTATGTACAAGCGCCTTTATATAGTAGAGAGACGATGGCACAAGGAAATCAAAGAGGATCTGATCAGGACAAAGGTGTCTGAACAGAGACAAAGGGGTGATTGTCAGGGATGCGTCCGGGGTAGAGGAGGCCCGGGTGAGACGCCCAACACTGGATGTCTCGCGGGGTGTGGAGCGGGCATGCATACTGGTGGGCCCGGCTCAGGAGGCAGTCCCTGGCCACTTAGACTGAAGTGGAAAAGGGTGAGAAGAAGGCTACTTCTTCGGTTCCCACTTCAGGTATGTTTATATACATGTGGCTTAGGTCACATGACGGGTGCCACGTCATCCTCGCATACAGCTGTAGTCACCCGGGTGTCCCTGTGGGGGATCCCAAGGGCATCTGCTGTGAACGTGCGAGCTGGACATAGCAGGGGTCGCCTGAGGCGCCTGGGCTGGGCGTGTCGTGAGCGTGCTGTGGGTGGGTCAATGGTACATTGATACAAGGAAAGGTCGTCCATGTAGAATAAAGAGAAAATAAAGAGAAGGTGAAATAAGTAAAGAGGGAGTGGAATGGAGAAAGAAGGAAAGAAAGAAGAAGGGGGGAGGAGGTAGGGGAAGACTGGGTGGTGGGGTACCGGGTGAAGTGGGGCCGGGTGGGGCCGGGTCAGGCAGGTGTGCCCTGACAGTGATGGAAGCAGAGTGGTACCGAAGGTCATGGGTTGACTCTGTGGTACATCTGAAAGGAGATAGGGAGGGCAGAGCCCAGAGGGGCAGGAGGATGAGGTGAAGTGGGGATGATGACTAACTGGCTAAAATGGGAGGAAGCAGTAGTCCAAATAGGGATGAGGGAAAAGTGCGAAAGATACATTACAAGCAGCGAAAGTGCCAAGTATGATCTGTGGAGCTTGGAGGTTGTGGAGCTTATGGAGGTTGCAGAGGTGGGGTTGTGTTAGAGACTGGATCGAGACAAAGGAGTCATCTCTGTGGTGGAGGGCTTCGGCCTCAGTGACTCAGACCAGGAGCGCTGTGCCAAGTTACATGTCCGTGCCCTAATTTACTTACTGGCAACGAGAACTGAAGAGGGATCAACTCTAGTCGATTTTATCACTGAGGTGTAACCTATGTACAAGTTAAGTATATATATAGTTACAGCAAGGGCAGGCCCATGAATGGCAGGGCCGAGCAGAGTGGAGCTAACGGAGTTAAACATTAGCCGATTGAATATTACCAACACATCGGGTTACAGGGTTAGCGGAATGGCAGGCGTTAACCCAGAAACAGAAAGGAGGGATAGTGTCAGGGCAATAGCCCCGAACCCTGAGCCACATGTAATTAGATACATATAGTCACATGGGTAAGTGGGAACCTCCGGGTAACTGCTTACACACTACCATAAAATACACACACTTGTATCACTTACAGCTCTGTGTGCTGAGCTACCCTGAGACCTCACACTTTTTTAAGTGTATGAGGTGTGTTTTACAACACAACCCACAAAAACTAATCAAACTTAACATCTGACTCGGTAGCGCCAATGGCACCTAAACATGCCCCCAAAGGCAAGGTCGCATCTGCAGCGATGCTAAAAAGAAACGAGTGGTTCATTAAGAAACTGCAATCTCCCATCATGGGAGATTCAAATCAACAGCCGTCGTCAGACGACGATGAGGATCAACATGATCTGGCAATAGCAACCACCTCAGGGCTGGCCCATGAAGGTTTTAGAAACTTACGTGGAGTAAGTGCGGGGCCTAATACCCCTAGAACTCCACGATATACTGATCTAACCCAAGCTGGGGAAGATCCTTCACCTCCTCACAAGGTGATTGACTTGTGCAATAAACGTGTAAGCGCCAAACGATCAGCCCAAAAAGCTGATCAGATAGAGTTGCAGGAAACCCCAGGGCCCAACTATCCCCTGGAGTCCTCCCTCATGTCCCCAAGTCAAGCCCCAAAGGCAGACAAAGGGAAACAAAGGGAAGAACCCCCATGTTGGCTATCCGAAAAACTACTGGACTTGTTCCAGGTTCTGTCTGAATGGAGGACAGAAAGCGAAGACCAACTTCTTCTCAGGCTGAAAGCCCAAGAAGGCATGAAAAAACGCCATGAGAGCAGGATCTCCCAGAGCGCGGAAGCTCCAAAAGAACTTCCGCTGTTTACACTCCCACACACCATGCCAGACTGTCAGGGCACACCTGCCTGACCCGGCTCCACCCAGCCCAACCTGACCCGGTATCCCGCTGGTCCACCCTTCCTTACCTCCTCCCCCTTTCCCCCCTTTCCCCCTCATCCTTCCCTCCTCAGTTTCTCCTTATCTTACTTCTTCTTTATTCTCTCTTTATTCTACATGGATGACTTTCTCTGTATCAATGTACCATTGACCCATCTGCAGCGTGCCCACCATGTACCCGGCCTGGGCACCTCAGGTGACTTCCTGCTGTGCCCAGCACGCGCACCTGCACCGGATGCCCTCGGGATCTCCCACGGAGATACCTGGGTGGTTACAGCTGTGTGCAAGGGTGACGTGGCACCCATCATGTGATCCAAGCCGCATGTATATAAACGAACCTGAAGTGGGAACCGAAGAAGTAGCCTTCTTCTCAACTTTCCACTTCAGGTAAGTAGTACAATATCTCTCCTTTAATGATAATACAACTTTCCACTTCAGTCCAAGTGGCCAGGGACCACTGTCCCACATCGGGCCTGTCAGTACGCACGCCCAATCCACCCCCTGCCAACCTCTCAGTCCCCGATGCCACACCTGGGCCCCCTCGACCCCGGACGGGTCCCTGACACAGACAAGGCAAGGTCGCCAACCTTGGAGGAGGTCTCCGAGATAATGAAGAGGAGGCGAACTGAAATGAGGGAGTTCACTGAGGAAGCCTTACGGAAAAGTAAGGAAAAACCAGCGAACAGACCCCTCCATGAAAGGGAAGCACCCTCCACAATGGCCTCACCTAAACAAAGCGAGCATGGAGTGTTCACTCCAAGAACCCCTTCTGGAACCCCCAGAAGCGGCAATGTCAACTGGGGAGAGTCACTGCTCACCCAACCAAACTTCCTCCTGGAAAACCAGGAATCGCACATAATAAATGCGATAAACTTGATCCAAAAAAAGATCAAGGAAACAAACCACAATAGTACAGCTCATCTGGAGATAACTCTAGAAAGAATGGCCAACGCAATCGACGTGTTGACTGAAAAAATCAGCGAACAGACGGACTTGCTGAAGGAGATAAACTTCTCACAAAAAAGTGAGGAAACAACTAAACACCCCTGGACCATGGGCCAGGACATAAATAGAACTTGTGAAAAATTCATGAAAAGAACCACCAGTGAAAGCACACTGGAATATCATCAGCGACTCAACAGAGACGCTAAGGAGATCCTTCTCCCAAGGATAGGAGAAGATGATGCTGAAAGAAGGCATCGTTCAGAGATTAGGAGAATTGGCATGTACCAAAGGTTCGGCCAAATGTCCACTTACGATGGACCTCTCGAACATAGAGGTAACTCAACCACACTCTCTCAAAACAATGAGAGAATCCAAATACAACTTCAGGCGAATTCGCCTGAAACCAAAGAAACGCTGCAAGGAAGATTTCCCCCAGCAAAAACCCCCCCAAAGGAGAGATCTCCATTGGATAGTGACCCCATGAAGGCAGGGGAGCAAGAGGAGTACCTGGAGAAATGGTACGAAAAGGCCATAAGAATGGCCAAAGTGAGAATACTCACTCCCTACCCAGAAGGAGTGAAGCCTGAAGCCCTAAAAAATGGGCTGGCATTCCCTGACAAGAAATGGTCAGGGGAGAACGACATGGAATCATTCTGGCAGTGGTTCACAGAACTACTGGGATTCCTCGCTTTGCGAGGATGCAAAGGTCCCCAATTCGACAAAGTCCATCTGGACTGCTTGATTTGTGGATTAGGGGGACCCGCGTTCGACCTCGGAATAAGACTCCAAGACAAAACTCTCCTCAGAGGAGACGAGGGCATGTTCCTCGAAGTTCTCAACATATTGATGAGAACTTTCATTAAAGCCTCTGCCATGTTGAATGCGACAAAGAAGTACTGCAACGTCAAATACGAAGCAGAAAAAGGCCTAAAACAGTTCTACCTAGAACTGTCTAAAGCAGCGTCCCAGATGGTGATGCCACCAGACCAGGCGTCCTTCAACGCCAGGTTCCTAAACTACATTCCCCTCAAATGGAAGAGGGAAATGATCGCTCATGATAGAATCAGAGCAGACTTCTCCTCAAACAAGGAGATGTTAAAAGCAATATCTTGTGTAGACGAGATAATTGACGGGCTGAAGATGTCTTCAGCCTACAAATCAGGATACTATACCCAAACTACCATGGCAACCACAAGCCACGGTAGAGCCCTCCCATCAGGAAAGAAGGCTGAAGAGCTGAAACCCAGATGGAAAGAGGATACATCCTCGAAAAACTTGAGGAAAACTGACCAAAAGTCAGTTCCAATTTGCGGCAAATGCGGCAAAATAGGGCAAACAAAAGATTGCCCAAGACACAATGCAACGAGCGATGAAAAACCAAGGCACATAGCTGCCATGGAGATCGCAACCACAACAGAAGAAGAGTTGGAAGACTCATCAGACGAGAAACCAGAGAACAACTCTGGTAACTCCGGAGCATCAAGCTTTGAAGTAGAGGACCCATACGAAGGACCTCAATACTCACCTGACTCAGAGGGTGAGGAAGTCAACGTTGGGACCATAAGGATGGGCCCAATGTCAGTCGTCGACCATGACGACATAAATTACAAAATCAAACTGGCTGTGGCACACCAGTTAGAAAACATGGCAGACAAAAAAGTCACCGAAGCCTTGGTGGAAGCACCAAGAAAAGATGCCTTGGGGAAATACACCAAAGTACCCAAGGAAAACAAGGACAAAGGGAAGAAGGACCAAAAGTCCATTGAAACCCAGACCCCCTTGTTTGATGCGAAATTCCGCATCTCAAAAGACGCGGGAAAATACCCCGCAAACAGACCGCTCTCAACAAAGAGAATGCTGATGGCTCACATAAAAATAGCAGCCATAAAAGCCTATGCGCTATTTGACAGTGGAGCCAAAATGGACACTATATCGCCGGACTTTGTCCACATGGTCCACATCCCAATTTTCCAATTGGAGAACCCAGTCGTCCTTCAAATGGGGATGAAAGGAACAAGATCACAGATCCTGTTTGGAACAAACATGGACGTTGAGATCAACGGCCACATAGAAAAACACTACTTCGATGTAATTAACATCGATAGATATGATGCCATATTCGGCACCCCCTGGTTAAACAAAAACCAGGTAAGCTTAGACTTCCGGTCCCACAAAGTGAGAACGGTGAACAAGGGCAACATAGATACCCTTGGAGTCAGTGAAGACCGTGTGACAAGATCACATGGATGGAAAACTCGAGCAAGAGCTCGAGAACAACCAAAAAAGAAGCCCCCCTGACAGGGAGGTGGGATTGAAACACACCTCAGGGTAATCGAAAGAAAGTACCCTGAAGGTTGGCCCAATCCTAGTCCGGAAGGACTAGAACTTCCAGACGTACCACATCTGGAAGGTCTCTCCATGAACAACCCCGAGTTCGAAATACTCAGGGAGTGGTGGAGAGAGAAATTCAAAACCATAATGGCACCATTAGAAATGCCTCCCTTGAGGGAGGTGAACCATCAAATCCCATTGAAGGATCCGAACAAGAAATTTTGGGAAAACACCCCAAGATGTCCTGCAGCACTGCAGGAAGCACTAGCAACCAAAATAGATCGCTATGTAAAAGCAGGATGGTGGTATCCTGCGAACAGCGAGTGAGCATGCCTGCTACTGTGTATCTGCAAAGCAGATGGATCTTTGTGCATGGTAATAGATGCGAGGAATCATAACTCAAACATGATCCTCGACATCACACCAATGCCAGACATGCGACTGATCCAAGTATCAGTCACCAGAGCAACATACTGATCCAAGATCGATATGTCAGATGCATATGAACAAATACGTGTGGATCCAGTCGACGTCCATAGGATGACATTCTCTATGCCCCACAGGACGTACAACTCGAACACAATGCAGCAAGGAGACTGCAATGCTCCCTGCACTTTCCAGCGCGCGCTGACCTGGGAACTACGAGGAGAAGTAGGCAGACGCCTACATGTCTGGTTCGACAATATATTCACCAGCACAAGCTCGGTGGAGAACCACAATAAAGCATTATTGTGGTTCTTCACTCACCTCAAGGGGGCGAAATTCTACATAAGCAAAAATTCCAGCCATTTGCTCCAATCCTAGATGTTCTAGAAAGCCGTGTGGATGAACAAGGCATCCACACTCAAGCAGACAAAATGGAAAAAATCTGCAACTGGCAAGAGCCAGTAGACCACACAGGAGTCCTAAGATTCCTGGGAATGGTAGAATATCTATCGATATTCATGCCAAACGTCACTGGCTACACAGGACCACTGCAAACAATCTGCTCAAACAAGCAGACATTCAGGTGGACACCACTCCACCAGAAATGCTTTGATGAGATCAAACATCTAGCATGCAGGGCTCCGATCCTGAAGCCCGTCCAGTGGAATCCTCTGGAAAGACTCTCAGAAGAAGAGAGGACCAAACTCCATGTCTGGGTCATAACAGACACATGCCCAGTGGGTATGGGTGCACTAATTGGACAAGGCGAAAAGTGGCAGACTTGCCACCTGGCCACATTCATGTCCAAGTTCACCAACACACAACGTAGGTACTTTGCCTACAAGCTTGAGGCACTGGGCGTCCTTGAAGCACTCATAAGATGGCAAGACCATTTCATGGGAGGCTGTGAATTCACAGTAATCACGGACCACAAAGCTTTGGAATATTTCAAAGCGAAAAACCACAACTCAGGTAGACACCTGAGATGGCAAGCCTTCTTCGCAAGCTTCAATTGCGAAATAAAATACGTGGAAGGCCACAAGAACAAAGTGGCAGATGCACTCTCACAGTACTATGACTCGTCAATGGACGAGGATCTGCATTTCGACGACTACGTGTCAGCGGACATCCATCTGGACAAAAATGCAGAAGATACTATCCCCAACAGAATCGAGGAATATGAAGAACTGCTGCTAAGCAGTACCCTGAGTAAAAACTCAGAGAGAAAGAGACTCGCAGCAATATGTGTGAGGAATACCCTAGAGGAAGCTCTAGGGGGGAGCAATAACCTAGAGGAGACTCTAGGGGGAGCGCCCAAAATCTGGAAGAAATCATAATTCCAGAAGAGAAGCTTCGAAAACAATTCGAAGAAAAAGACCTCATTGAGGCAATAAAATCTGGATACTTGCAAAGCCAGATCCACCGGGAAATCCCAGAGAACCCAGGGAATTTCAAAAACTTCTCCATAAAAGATGGGCTGATAACCCGACTTGGAGAAGGAGGAACGACCCAAATAGTAGTCCTGAAAGGGAACTACGAAAGGAAGTCCATTTGAGGAATAATCCTCGAAAACATCCACGAAACACTTGGACACTTAGGATCCAAGAAAACAGTGGAAACCCTCCGTCGATACTTCTGGTGGAAGTTGATGAGGAAGGGTACCCACAAGTTGTGCAGGTCTTGCGGAACTTGTCAAACAACAAAGAAAAGCACCAGGAGAAATCCCGGACTGCTTCACCCACTGTCAGGGCACACCCGCCTGACCCGGGCCCACCCAGGCCCACCTGGCCACACCACACCCGCTCCCCGCTGTCTATCCCCCTCCCCCCTCCTTCCTCCCTCTCCTCCCCTTTCCTTTCCCTCTTCTTTCCCCTTTCTTTATTTCATTCTTCTCATCTTCCTCCTCTTGTTTATTTCTTTCTATCTACACGGACCACCTTCCTTTGTATCGATGTACTATTGACCCGTCCGGCCCACACACCCCGGACGGCTTCCCACTGTGCCCAGCACGCGCGCATGTAGCGGACGCTCTCGGGATCCCCCACAGGGACACCCGGATGCCTGCGGCTGCCTCCGAGGATGACGTGGCACCTGTCATGTGACTCAAGCCGCATGTACATAAATGTACCTGAAGTGGGAACCGAAGAAGTAACCTTCTCACATTCTCCACTTCAGTCTGAGTGGCCAGGGACCACTGTCCCAGATCGGGCCCGCCAGTACGCACGCCCGCTCCACACCCCGCGACGGCCTCAGTGCCGGATATTACCCCCGGGCCCTCTCGACCCCGGACGCGTCCCTGACAGCAGAAGAAGGTTTTAACCTTATTTCCCCCGCCTCCCCCACCTCCCCAGCCATGGTGTCAGAAGAACAGTATGACGACCTGCTGGCCCGCTTCCAGGAGCTCCAAGCCATTGTGGAGAGCCAAACCCGCAACCACCCCCACCCGCACCTGCACCCGCACCCACCCCTGCACCCGCGCCCGTACCCACACTCGCACCCAGACCCAAACCACCGAAGGTCGCTGCCCCCACTCCCTTCTCGGGAGCCAGTGAAGACCTCGATCGTTTCAAAGCTGAGTGCGGGATCTACTTCCACGTCCGCGCAGCCGAGTTCCTGTCAGGGACGCGTCCGGGGTCGAGAGGGCCCGGGGGTAATATCCGGCACTGAGGCCGTCGCGGGGTGTGGAGTGGGCATGCGTACTGGTGGGCCCGATCCAGGACAGTGGTCCCTGGCCACTCAGACTGAAGTGGAGAATGTGAGAAGAAGGTTACTTCTTCGGTTCCCACTTCAGGTACATTTATGTACATGTGGCTTGAGTCACATGACAGGTGCCACGTCATCCTCGGAGGCAGCCGCAGGCATCCGGGTGTCCCTGTGGGGGATCCCGAGAGCATCCGCTACATGCACGCGTGCTGGGCACAGCGGGAAGCTGTCCGGGGTGTGTGGGCCGGACGGGTCAATAGTACATCGATACAAAGGAAGGTGGTCCGTGTAGATAGAAAGAAATAAACAAGAGGAGGAAGATGAGAAGAATGAAATAAAGAAAGGGGAAAGAAGAGGGAAAGGAAAGGGGAGGAGAGGGAGGAAGGAGGGGGGAGGGGGATAGACAGCGGGGAGCGGGTGTGGTGTGGCTGGGTGGGCCCGGGTGGGCCCGGGTCAGGCGGGTGTGCCCTGACAGTTCCCTACCGAACTATCCCAGATCCTCTTCGTCCTCTCCTACATGAAGGGAGGACCCGCAGGGGCGTGGGCGACACAACGGACGATCACCCTGCTGACAGCCACCTCCCCCACCATAACCATGGACGAGTTCAACACGGAACTCGACACCATGTTTCAAGACCCGAACCGGGAGGCCACAGCTTGGCAGAAGTTGGCAGTCATCCGCCAAGGGACTGACTCCGTGGATAAGGTCATCCAGGAGTTCGAGATATTGGGGCCCGCCTCGAGGCTAGGCGATGTCGGGCTGGTCGACCGGTTTGAGCAAGCGATTAACTCGCAGCTCAGGGAGAGTATATACCGCCTCCGCCCCATGCCCACCACTTGGACTGAGTGGAAGCGCGAAGCCACGCTTCTGGACAACCAGTGGCGACGTTTCCAAGCCACCCAACCATGCGCACCCCCACCTAGACCCCCATTCCCGCCAGCTCGACCTCCGCTGACCGCGACCCCATCCCAGACCCGACCCGCGCAGACCCCCCACGACCTGCTCCCGCACCTCCGCCCCCCACCCCAGCAGCCCGTCCTACACCAGGGACGGGCCCCCAGCTGATGGATCTCGACAGGTCGAGGACTGACCAGAGACGGTGCTACAATTGTAACACCCCGGGTCATCTTGCGCGAGAATGCCCACACCCCAGGGTCAGCTGAGTACAACGTCTCCACCCGGAAGACCTGAGAACATTGATGGAAGGGCTGAAGAGGCAGTTGACCGAAGGGACAGAGACGGTGGAGGGGGAACCAGAGGAAGAACCTCAGAGGGATTTTCAGGCAGGCGACCAGTAAGGGATGCGTCCCGGCCGCCCGTAGAAGATAGCTCGTGTAAATACCGCAGCGCGCGTAAGCCAATGCCAATGCCAAAGTTTCACCGAGTCATCGCGAAGAAAAAGAGGAGAAACGCATCCTCCACCCGTGAGAACGAGAAGACTCCAAGGGCAGCAATGCCCGAGGTAGCAGTCTCCCCCCCAGCCATTTACGTCCTTTCCAAGCAGTCCCCCAGGTCTCTTAACCTCACAGTGAAACTGACTGCCCTAACCTCCCTCACGTCGGTATCTGTATCAGCCCTCCCCGACTCAGGAGCCACCGGGAACTTCGTAAGCCCCGAGTTCGTCCAAAAGCACAACCTAGAGACAACCCCCCTTCCCCAGCCCATTCCCGTCCGTAATGTCGATGGAACCCCGAACGAAAATGGAGCTATAACAGAAGAGCTAGAAGCCCTCCTGACCTTCGGGCGACACACAGAGCGGGCACGCTTCACGGTTGCAAATCTCGGGCGTCAGTCCCTCATCATAGGACACTCGTGGTTGCTGCACCACAACCCAGAAGTGGACTGGGTATGACAGAGAGTCGTCATGTCCCGCTGTCCGTCCTCCTGCAGACAACTGCGAACACAAGATGATCAGGACCCGGTACTGGAGCCTGGGGATGGGATCTACGCTGCTATCATTCCCCCAAGCTGGGGCCATGACCTGAGAGCCACCACGACCCCCTCGCAGCGGATGGCCCAAGAGGCCCGCGACCCGGAGGCTGAGCCTGCGTCGTTTGAGACGCTAGTACCAGTGCACTACCAGGACTTCCGGGATGTGTTCTCCAAAGAGGCCTTTGACCAACTGCCCCCCCGGAAGCCCTGGGACCACGCTATAGACCTGGTACCGGATGCCAAACTGCCCAGGGGGAAGACCTTCCCACTCTCGCGCCCGGAACAGAAAGAACTGGACGAGTTCCTACGCGAGAACCTACAGAACGGGCACATACGGCCGTCCAAATCCCCCATGGGAGCACCAGTCTTCTTCGTCAAGAAGAAGGACGGGTCCCTACGCCTGGTCCAGGACTACAGGAAGCTGAACGAGATCACGGTGAAGAACTCGTACCCGCCCCCCCTCATCTCAGACGTCCTCGCCCGCCTCCGCAACGCCAAATACTTCTCAGCCTTGGACCTACGCTGGGGGTTTAACAACGTCCGGATCAAGGACGGAGATGAGTGGAAGGTGGCATTCGCGACCAACCGGGGGCTGTTCGAGCCCATGGTGATGTTCTTCGGCCTGTGTAACTCCCCGGCAACCTTCCAGACCATGATGAACGACATCCTGAGGGATTTCATCGACCGGGAGGTTGTCATCTGTTACATGGACGACATCCTGATCTTCACGGCCACCCTGGAGGAACATCGAAGGGTCGTCCGAGAAGTCCTAGAGACGCTGAGGAGAAGGAGGCTCTTCCTCAAGCCAGAGAAGTGTAAGTTTGAGCGAACCCGGATCGAGTACCTGGGCCTCGTTATCTCGGAGGGTAACGTCGCGATGGACCCGGTGAAGATCCAGGGTGTCCTCGACTGGCCCCCCCCAACCAAGGTGAAAGAAGTACAATCCTTCCTAGGATTCGTAAACTTCTATCGCCGGTTCATCAGAGACTTCTCTGAGAAGGCCTGCCCCCTTCACAGGCTGACCCGGAAGACCCAAACCTGGAACTGGGGCCCGGATGAAGACGATGCCTTCCGTGCCCTCAAGGAAGCCGTCACCACAGCCCCTGTCCTCTCTTTCCCTACCGACCACGGCCGCTTCAGGCTTGAGTGCGATGCATCCAACTTTGCAACCGGCGCGGTCCTCTCCCAGCTCCAACCGGACGGAGAGTTCCACCCGGTAGCATTCATGTCCAAAAGTTTCACGGATGTAGAGCGCAACTACAAAGTGTACGATAAAGAGATGCTTGCAATCGTCCGAGCCCTCGAGGAATGGTGACACTTCGTGGAAGGTGCTGAGGAGAAAGTCGAGATCTACACCGACCACCGTAACCTGGGCTACTTCCGGACGGCCCAGAGGCTAAATCGACGTCAGGCCAGATGGTCCCTTTTCCTCTCCCGCTTCCATTTCACCCTCGTCCACCACCCAGGGAAGCTCATGGGGAAACCAGATGCACTCTCTCACCGTGCTGACCACCTGAAGGGAAGGGACGACAATGAGGGGCTGACCCTCCTCCAACCGGCCTGGTTCGAGGCCCGTGGGATGGAAGCAGTCTCAGTGGAAGGTGAGGAGGCGGATATCCTAGAGAGGGTACGAGGAGCGAGAGATCATGACGAACAGGTGGTAAAGGCCATGAGGGAACTGGGAGAAGGAACGTTGAGGTCGGACGAGTGGGAGAGACAGGGAGAGTTGGTCCTCTACCGAGGCAGGGTGTACGTTCCAAAAGACCCACAACTCCGCCACGATCTGGTACGGCTACACCACGACGTGCGGGCAACGGGACATCCAGGGCGATGGAAAACCCTAGAGCTCATCTCCCGCGACTACTGGTGGCCTCGGATGGCAGAATACGTCGGGCGATACGTACGTGGATGCGACACCTGTAACCGCATCAAACCCTTCCCCGCACGGAAGGTTGGGAAGCTCACCCCAAATAAAGTTCCCACCCACTGTTGGCAGGTGATCTCGGTAGACATGGTGGGAGAGCTCCCAGAGTCGAAAGGTTATAACGCCATCCTAGTTGTAGTGGACCGTCTGTCCAAATGCATCCACGCGATCCCCACCGTGACATCCGTGGACTCGGCTGGTATCGCCCGGCTCTTCCTAGAGCATGTCTGGAAGCACCACGGGCTCCCGGAAGAGATCCTTAGCGACAGAGGGAGCGCCTTCGTCTCGCGCTTCTCGAAAGAACTCGCAGATCTCCTGGGGGTCAAGCTAACCCCTTCAACGCCCTACCACCCCCAGACTGACGGACAGACAGAGTGGGTTAACCAGGAAATCGAGGCCTATCTTCGGGTGTTCGTCAACCACCGCCAGGACGACTGGGCGGACTGGCTCCCACTGGCAGAATTTGCCTACAACAACCGTGTCCACTCGTCCACCCGTCGAACCCCCTTTGAGCTTGACACCGGGCAGCATCCCAGGATGGGGACGGAGCCCACACGTACATCCGAGGTAGAAGCTGCCGACGCCTTCTCATCCAGGATGATGAAGATGCAGGAAGAGGCGAAGGTGGCCCTGGAGCACGCAGCGGATGAGATGGCCCACTACTATGACCGAGGTCGAGAGACAGCCCCCAAGTATCAGGAGGGTGACCGAGTCTGGCTCAGCGCCCAAAACTATACGACTGACCGCCCGACCAAGAAGCTAGACCATAAGTGGCTAGGCCCCTTCAAAGTTGTCAAGGTCGTCTCCCCGGCTGCCGTCAAGCTCCAGCTCACCGCACGGCAAAAGGGAATTCACCCAGTCGTATCTGTGACGAACGTAAGACCCTACCGCCCGGACGAGATCGCAGAACGACCCCCCGACCCCTGCCCGGGCCCAGAACTTGTAGATGGAGAGGAGGAATATGAAGTGGAAAAAATACTGGACTCTAAGTGGTTACGCCGGAAGCTCTGGTATTTAGTAAAGTTTGCGGGTTGGCCGAACTCAGAGAATGAATGGCTCCCCCGAGACCAACTAATCCATGCCCCTGACTGGATCGAGGAGTTCCACCAAACACACCCCCACGCCCCAGGAAGGGAGAGAATGAACCCCCTGGCCGCTTCGAGGCGAAGCGGCTTAAGGAGGGGGTGATGTCAGGGCACACCCACCTGACCCGGGCCCACCCAGGCCCACCTGGCCACACCACACCCGCTCCCCGCTGTCTATCCCCCTCCCCCCTCCTTCCTCCCTCTCCTCCCCTTTCCCTCTTCTTTCCCCTTTCTTTATTTCATTCTTCTCATCTTCCTCCTCTTGTTTATTTCTTTCTATCTACACGGACCACCTTCCTTTGTATCGATGTACTATTGACCCGTCCGGCCCACACACCCCGGACGGCTTCCCGCTGTGCCCAGCACGCGCGCATGTAGCGGACGCTCTCGGGATCCCCCACAGGGACACCCGGATGCCTGCGGCTGCCTCCGAGGATGACGTGGCACCTGTCATGTGACTCAAGCCGCATGTACATAAATGTACCTGAAGTGGGAACCGAAGAAGTAACCTTCTTCTCACATTCTCCACTTCAGGTAAGTAGTATAGTTTTCCCCTTTAATAATAATAACACATTCTCCACTTCAGTCTGAGTGGCCAGGGACCACTGTCCCGGATCGGGCCTGCCAGTACGCACGCCCGCTCCACACCCCGCGACGGCCTCAGTGCCGGATATTACCCCCGGGCCCTCTCGACCCCGGACGCATCCCTGACACCCACTCCTGACCCTGGAGACACCATGGTCGTCAATAGCTATGGACTTCACAGGTCCATTCCCAACAAGCTTGGGATATGATTACCTCTGGGTAATCATTTGTAGGTTGACGTCCAACGTCCACCTAATTCCAATAAAAACAACAACAAACGCACTAGAACTGGCATTCATATTTCTTCGTGAAGTTGCAAGACTCCACGGTCTACCCCACTTGATCATATCAGATCGAGACTCGAAATTCATGTCAAAATTTTGGCGTGAACTATGCTGAATACTCGGTGTGCAGTTGAAATTCACAACTGCATTCCACCCACAAGGCGACGGCCAAGCAGAAAGAATGATACAAAAAGTAGTACAAATACTACATGTGATGGTTAGACCAGATCAATGCGACTGGGCAGCGAAACTGTCAATGGCAGAATTTGTGATCAATGCGAGCTCGAACACATCGTCAGGATTTGCCCTGTTTGAAATAATCTATGGCCATATGCCAAAGATGTGCCTAACAGCACCACCCTCGGACTACCCGGGAGTAAACGACTTCGCCCAAAAGGCGAAGGAAAACCTTATGGCAGCACACGATGCAATGATACACAATCGTGCTGCTCAAACAATCCAGGCGAATAAGAAAAGACACCTGGACCCACCTTTGAGAAAAGGCAAGCTTGCATACTTATCCACGGATAAGTTGAACCTACCCAAAGGAAGGGCAGGAAAACTAAAGCCCTTATACATAGGGCCTTACAAAATTCTGGAAACATTTCCAGAGACATCAAACTATGTCTTCAAGTTGCCACCACAACTTGAACAATGCGGAATCCACCCAAGATTCCACGTATCCCAGCTTGTACCTCACGAGCCGAATGACCAAAAAATCTTCCCAAATAGGGAAGTAAACATATTCTACAATTTTGGGGAAGACCCCGATTGCGAAGCAGTAGTTCGTGAAATCTTAAACCATGCGTGGGTTCACAACAAACTCTGGTTTAAGGTCAAATGGGAGCTAGGGGACACCACATGGGAACCCCTAGGAAATTGCAACAACCTCATCCACCTGGACGAGTACCTCACATTACAAAATGTGAGGGAACCAGAAAAACTCCCCATCAAAGAAGACAGGGAACTCTCGGCATCACTATGCCCCCAAAAATGGAGACGGAGGAAGTAAAGCTGAGGGACGATGGCCCACTGTCAGGGACCGACCCGGGGTCGAGAGCGCCCGGGTGTATTGCCCGAGGCTGAGGGTCCGGTAGGTATGACGTGGGCGCACGTAACAGCGGGCCCGAAGCAGACAAGGGTCCCTGGCCACTAAGACTAAAGTGGGAAATGTGAGAAGAAGGTTGCTTCTCAGTTCCCACTTAGGCTGTGTTTATATACATGTGGTTGAAGGCCACGTCACCCAAGCACACAGCCACCTCCGTCCGGGTGCCTCCGTAAGAGGTCCTAGGAGCATCCGGTATGCGGGGGGTCGTCCGGTGTGTCCGGGTTCGGGCACATTACACTGCAGCTGGGTCAATGGTACATTGATACAAAGGAAGTTGTCCGTGTGATAAGAAAGGAATAAAGAGGAGAGAGAATGGAAAAGAAGGGGAAGAAGAAAGGGAAGGGAGAAAAGGGGAAGAGGGGGGAGGTCGGGAGGAGTGGATGGTGGGCGCCGGGTTAGGTGGAGCCGGGTCAGGCGGGTGTGCCCTGACACCCACAGCCAAGAGCATGGGAAAGTTCTGGGCGAGCAACTCGCCCGGACAGCCACACCATGTACCAGAGATCACATGGGCCAGGCGAGTAACTCGCCTAGACCACATGAACCACAGGCTCACATGTAAAAGCACACGTGACTGCAGTGAATCCCATGCATGCAAGAATGAATACCCCTCCCTCCACCACGAGAAACATAATGACAAAATGTCATTCTCTGGGGGAGGCAACCCTCGGTTCGATCCAAACAAGCCACCGGACATCGAAATATGACAACCTGGGGAGCAAGGCTCTCCGGAACAACAACAACACCAGGTGCAAATAAGCGCCATGGACTACATGACGCATGTGGCACAAATGAGTGCTGCGAACCAACAACCATCCACATTGCTAACAGGCACTGCATACCCCCAGCCTCATCAGAGGGGCTTCCAACCATATGTGGTGCAAACTGCACCGATGGCGCAACAAGCGCCATTCCAGGGGCAGCATTTGCTGCTGCAGCCCCAGGTATACTCCCAGGGAACTTCCCTGGCCAGATCAACCCCTGGATTGGCCAATTCGGCCCAGGTCCAACAACACCCCAGCCAAATGCAGGCTGGGAATCAGCCATCGCATCAGCGGTAGCTGCTCAGACAGGTCAGCTCCATGAGGAGCTGAAAGAGATGAAGTCCCTTGTAGGAGGGAGACGAGGGAGCGACAGCGGCTCCTCGTCCAGACTGTCCAAACAGGCATGGTCTGATAACTCAAGGGCGTTAGAAGACGCCTGCGACCATTGCACCCACTGGAGGTGCGAATATGTCAGGGACCGACCCAGGGTCAAGAGCGTCCGGGTATATTGCCCGGGGCTGAGGGTCCGGTAGGGTGCAGTTTGGGCGTGCTGTAGGAGAAATAACGGCCACACTATGGAAACCCATTATGGAAATATGCCAGATAAATCACAAAACCTCATACGACAAGTAGATATGAGAAAATAGAAGGACCTGAATTTTAACAAATTTTACGAATTTTTACGAATTATTATGACTATACACGATAAATCGAAAGAAAGAAAAATAGCAAAAATACTTCAAGCTTACCACCAACGAGACGGAATTCTCGGGGGAATTTATAGCAAATATTAAATTAAAAATTAGGACAATCGACCAAGATTTGACTATAAAAATAATCAGAGAACCTCCACAGAAACTACTTTCCCACGTCCGCACACGTAGCCAAGGATGGAAGTACCACGGAACAAAGATTCCTCAGGAACTAATGCAAAAGTCAAAGTCGTGTTTATAATAGGGAATGTAGATGTCCACCAAACGGAACCAATGAGAGTAATTACAGGGGAAACTACCCATAAACGACGGAGATATGACTAAAACTCCTGCAAAACGAGGACAATGTCTAAAAGGCAAGCACGAAGATTAACTAGTAACGACCGAGACAAGCTTGATAGCCCATCAGAAAGGAAGGGATCTAATCTTAATCCTCCCAAAGTTTCATAATAAAAGGATCATGCGTTAATGAGATATCCAATAACGGGAATAGCGACATCAAAAGTCCGAGCTCAGGGGAAAGACGATGTTTGCGTAGGATCCATAATTAAAACATACAACGAGATTTACACAGAAATTATTAAAAATAGGGAACTATAGTTATGCAAATTTTCAGCCCAAACGGTCCAGCCGTTGTGAAGTTATACCCATGATGGGAATATAGAAATCCGCATCATGTATAATGACACATGAGGGTGGCAATGCGCAGGGAACCGGCCGTCGGAACCGAGATCCGCACTTCGGCAGATCGTGAAGACCAATTTCCATCCAAATAAGGAAGAGCCCGGTCAAAACAAAGCACGGAAAGTGCAAAACAACCTTAGATCATGAGGGAAAAATCTGAAATAAATCACAGAAGCCCATATGAAAGAAATAAACACCCGTGCATATCATAAATCCCAAACAATTAAATGAAAACGGCTCCCGCATATGAACGACTATGGGAACGATGCACATGATTACCGAATGTGCACGTGAATCTTTGCTAACTCAATGAATACCAGGAAATAGGACACAACCTTAGTACCATTGGAAAGGTGGGAATAAATAAAAATTTATGACACCAAGAACGTGAGAAAATATCCAGAAATGAATGAGATACAAGGACATGAAGTTAGAAACCTGAAAACGTGCGGGAAGACAGCTTCAAGAGGTCCAGAGTCCTAAATAAAATAGATAAAAATATGATATCTTCAAGGACAACCTACTATAACAACCAACAATACATATGGAGGATTAGGATGTGATAATACAAAGGGGAATCAGGGAATATGAACGACATTCACGAAAACCACTAAACTACGATGGACCATGGCAGGAAGTTTAGGGAACGATGTTCTAATGAAGTGGAGAGCTATAACACATTCGTTTGAGTAATTCTTGACTACTAGCAACTTTTTCTTTCAGTTTTAAACCTGAATAATTCACTCATTTATCATTTCAGTCTCATTTTAACTAAATGTCACTAAATAAAATGGGAATAAATCAGCTGAAGGTCTCAGCACAGCCGTACGCATAGTAATGCGAAGTTTGAATTCAGAATCATCGAGTCATAGCAAATTTAATGGTATATATAGGGAATTTGAAATAGGTCAGTGCAACAAATACAGCACAGCCAAGTTCCAATTAACCATTAAAATAGCTTAGGCGAGGGAGGACAATAAGAATTCTAGGTGCAGTCTGACCGCAGTAGAACCGCAGTTCAGTGCAGCACAAGCGCAGTAGAACTATAGCATGAAAATTTCATTTTTTATTCAGTTTGAGAAAAATACACTGTAAATAAATCCTGTAAATAGAAGGTAGAGCGTGAAAAAGGAAGGCGACCCAAGGAGTATAAAAGGGAGACCCTTTCTGCGACTTTTCGCCCCCCTTAGAGAAGTAAGAAAATAGAGTATTATTTTTCTCAAGCATTTCTGGTTGTCACTCCAGTGCGAAAAAGTGATATACAGTTAAGATTGCCACTGTAGTAAAAGGCAGCAATAAAGGAGAGAAATGTTAAGTAGATATTTCAACAGGAGAGCTGGTTAACACTCCAGATTTCAAAGTGTAAACACAAAACAGTTATTTTGCTACTGTTAAAACAAGCAATAAAATAAGACAAAAATAAAACAAACTCAAGGGACACTCCATGTTACGGATACGGAGTCTCCAACGACCATATCCGTCACATGGTCAAAGACTTCTCCTCATTATCGTTCCTCCCCTCTTTCTCCCTTCCGTCCTCTATCCCGATACCCCATCCTCCTTATCCGTTCTACCCCTTTCCCCCCCCTCGTGCAAAGCTTTCCCCAACTGGGGTTTTGGTGCTGGCCGAGGTTATTTGTGTTTCGCGGGATTTCCCGCGACCTTACCATTTGTAGATAGTCATGCGTCTTGTACGGAAACCGCCGAAGGCAGTTCCCGCTAACTAACAACTGCTCTACAACTGTCTCGTGTACCGTCTTCTGTAACAACCCTCCCTGTGACTCAACTGAACCTGTGTGACTGTACAACTCTCAATATGTCTTATAAGTCTGGTTATATCGAGTCCTCTAACGGCCCTCGCCGCGAGAACTCGAAGTCGAGAGTCGAAGACTCTCGACGTGTGTATCGTCCTATTGAACCTGTACCCTATGGGTCTTCATCACTCCACTCTCCCCCCAGTACTCAACATACGACGTCCCATCATGATCATGGTGATCGTGAACACTATGAGGCCCACTTACCCGCGATGCCGGCACGTTCGCTACGCGAACGCCAAGTAGCTGCCCATCCACCGTCTGTTTCTTCCTTTGCCAGTCATCATATGTCCCCGCCAACGGTACGTTCCCCTTGGGAACGCCAAGTCACCGAAGGCCCTAATAGTCAGCCCTCATTGCACGCCTACGATATCAACCCGCTACCGGTACGTTCGCATTGCGAACGCCAAGTACCTGATGGCAACTACGCGAAGCTCTCACCCATCTCACCAGTCGCAACCTCGCACACGGTACGCTCCATTGAGGAGCGCCAAGTATCTGTGGCTGACCCATCTGTCCTGATATCTCCGACTATCAATCATCAATCCCTTAATAGCTCACTACATCACCCATCGCGATCGATGGGAATTCGATCGTCCACTCCCAGGTCAGACTGGGATCACTCATCGATTACACTTCCAGTTATGGTACAAACTAGACATGACTCTCGTCTTCTCACTATAAGAACGGATCGAGGAATGGGGAATTTCCCCCATCCCCGTAACACTCCAGACACAATCCAAATCCATTAACTGATTAGAATCTTTGAAACTTCACCAAGTAGAAGATTAAATCCAAATTAAACAATGCTACACGGAATTACACCTAGACAAATTAAGAAATTTCAATAAAGAAACAGCTCCGCAGGGCTCGGTTTATCTGTAAGTCAATTCCCAGGAACTTTAAAACTAACCCATAAAAATAGAATTAGCCAAAACACTCGGATTGGTACTATATTTACAATAAATAACACTAGTACACTTCCCCATCCTAACTAAAGAACCAGGGAACAGCTTGGTGGTGGTCTCGTTTGAACCTCCCAACTGACCTTCCTTCATTCTCTCCTTCAGCACGTAACAATGGGCCTGAAGCAGGCAAGGGTCCCTGGCCACTTAGGCTAAAGTGGGAAGTGTGAGAAGAAGGTTACTTCTCAGTTCCCACTTGGGCTGTGTTTATGTACATGCGGTTGGAGGTCACGTGGGGAGCGCCACATCATCTACGTGCACAGCCGTGTCCGCCTGGGTATCTCCGTAAGAGGTTTCAGGAGTGTCCGGTGTGTAGGGCATCACCTGGTGTGTCCGGGTCCGGGTGTGTTGCGCAGCCTGGTTACTGGTACATTGAGCAAGGAGTCGTCCATGTAGTAGAAAAGGAAAGAAGGAGAAGGAGAGGAGGGAGGTGGGAGGATGGGGGCAGTGGGTGAGGGTAGTGGGTGAGGGTGGGGTCGGACCAGGTGGAGTGGGGTCAGGCGGGTGTGCCCTGACAGAATACAACAGAGGGAGATCGAATTACTAAAACGTGAGCTCAGAGAGGCATGTGCACTGGCAGACCTTGCTGCCAAACCCATTATGACGGGGGCCTCCCAGGTCAGGGGGAGGGGATACGGTTCCGGGCCTCATGAGGCACAACCCCACATGGGGACTAGCGCACCAAGGGGTGGGGCACTGACTATCCCACCACCCCGTGGGCAGGCGACCCTGTCTGGGTTGCATAAGGGCCCGCCCTCAGAAGGGCAAACCCATGTCGAGGGGAAGAGGGAGAGTGGTAGGCAACCAACGGCAGACCCTAAAATGGGGACCACTGCCAGAGGTGGCGGGCTGCTGAGTACCTCAGCACCCTATGGGCAAGCTACCCTGCAGGGAAGTGTCCACATGTTATACGAGACCACCGAACTCAACGAGTTTGGCAAAGTCGAAGCTCCAGTTGATGTAACAATTGACCCCAACTTCCCCATGAGGAGAATAGGGGGGTCAGAAGCGGTGCACAACGCCGCATACGCTTGGTGGACAAGCGTGAGTGGGAAAGAATTTGTACACTGGTATGAACAGGCCGAGGCCACCTTCAAAAGCGGCAAGGTACACAGAACCCTTTGCGAAAAAGCGAAGGAAACTGAGAAATACTTCTTGGGACTCCCGAGTATTGCAAGACTCGCGGAGGAGTATAATTCCCAGGAGAACAAGGGAAAAATCTCCTGGGAAAGTCTAGGCAAAGCTGCCTATCTAAAGTCCCAGTTCAAACCACTCAGGACTCCTGAGGAATGTGCTTGTCATATCCATGCATACCCGACCCCGACCCGACTTCCGGACCTCCACCCTCTTCACCTCCGGAGTCATAACCTACCGCTGCCGTTCCGATACTCATCTTCAGTCTTGGCAACACACCCCTCCCCTTACCTCTCCGACCCTATCTCCGTCCGCTCCGATACTCATCTCGGACCGAACATCGCCCCACTCGCCACCCTTCCTACTACTCCGCTCCCCCTTCACAACACCTCCACCCTCCCGTCATCCCCCTACGCTTCCCCCGTCCGCTCCGATACTCACCGTCGGACCTGACTACTCTCCTTTCTGCCACTCCCTCTTCCTTACCTTTCCCCTCTCTTCTCCCTCTGTTACTCCTCCGCCACCCTTCCGCCAAGTTACGACCTCCCACCGCTGTTCCGTACTTCGCACTCGGACACCGCTCGTACCTTACTCCGAGCCTCCATCATAGTCCCTACCTCGGACTTTGACTCCACCTCGGTCTTAGTCCATTGCATTGGTGACCTCATACTACGTGAACACCATTGCCAATATCCCTCAGACTTTCAACCCCGCCTCCGTAACCTCCGTAAGCTCTGCAACCCCCGAGCTTCATGGATCGCCTTCAGCACTTTCGCCGCTTGTAATGTATTCCTCGCGTTTACCCCTCATCCCTATTTGGACTACTGCTTCTTCCTATTCTAGCCAGTTAGTCATCATCCCCACTTCCCCTCATCCTCCTGCCCCTCTGGGCCTCGCCCTCCCTACCTCCTTTCGGACGTATCACAGGTCTTGCCCTATGACCTTCGGTACCGCTCCGCTCCCTCTACCCTTTGTTCCCGTTCGGACGTCTTCGTTCCGATTCGGTCACCCTTTGTTCTCCTTGTGCTTTTGCCCCTTCCATTATATATATCGGCGCTTGTACATACTCGTCTTGGTTTCAGTCCGAAATCGACCTGAAATGCCCCCTAGAGACTTCCTGCTCACCTACTGTGAAATTAAGGACCAAATGGACAAACAGCAATGGCACAGCGCTCCGCTTGAGTCGCTGAGGCCAAGGTCCCTCCACGCTAAGTCTCCGATTCCACTCCGGAGTCGTCTGTTTCCGCCCGGTTCTAACAGTGCTGCAAGAACTGCGGAGCAGGAAGCGAAAGCTTCCAAATACCGGGAAAGAGATGTAAGTCTCTGCGCTGGACAACCAGGCCAACAACCACCCTTCCTGTCAGGGACACGTCTGGGGTAGAGGGGTCCGGATGTATCGCCTGGCAGAAGGGCCCTCACGGGGTGCAAACCAGGCGTGCATGCTGGCAGGTCCGGGAAGGGACAGCAGTCCCTGGCCACTTAGACTGAAGTGGAGAATGTGTTATTATTATTAAATGGGAAAACTATACTACTTACCTGAAGTGGGGAATGTGAGAAGAAGGTTGCTTCTTCGGTTCCCACTTCAGGTACATTTATGTACATGCGGCTTGAGTCACATGATGAGTGCCACGTCATCCTTGGAGACAGCCGCAGGCATCCAGGTGTCCCTGTGGGGGATCCCGAGAGCGTCCACTGCGTGTGCCCATGCTGGGCACAGTGGGAAGCCGTCCGGGGTGTGTGGGCCGGATGGGTCAATAGTACATTGATACAAAGGGAGGTGGTCCATGTAGATAGAAGGGAATAAACAAGAAAAGGAAGATAAGAGGAATGAGATAAAGAAAGAGAGAAAGGGAAGGGGGAGAGAGGGAGGAAGGAGGAGGGAGAGGGTTGGACAGTGGGGAGCGGGTGTGGTGTGGCCGGGTGGGTCCGGGTGGACCCGGGTCAGGCGGGTGTGCCCTGACACTTCCCCATGGGAAGAACGGTAGACCTACCATACTCCACACCTGAGCCAAGTAGCTGTTAGAACAGGGCTGATACAGACGACTCCGGAGTGGAATCAGAGACTTAGTGTGGAGGGACCTTGGCCTCAGTGACTCAAGCGGAGCGCTGTGCCATTGCTGTTTGTCCATTTGGTCCTTAATTTCACAGTAGGTGAGCAGGAAGTCTCTAGGGGGCATTTCAGGTCAATTTCGGACTGAACCAAAACGAGTATGTACAAGTGCCGATATATATAATGGAGGGGGCAAGAGCACAAGGAAACAAAGGGAAACCGAATCGGAACGAAGACGTCTGAACGGGAACAAAGGGTAGAAGGAGCGGAGCGGTACCGAAGGTCATAAGGCAGGACCTGTGATACGTCCGAAAGGAGGTAGGGAGGGCAAGGCCCAGAGGGGCAGGAGGATGAGGAGAAGTGGGGATGATGACTAACTGGCTAGAATGGGAAGAAGCAGTAGTCCAAATAGGGATGAGGGGTAAACGCGAGAGATACATTACAAGTGGCGAAAGTGCCGAAGGCGATCCGCGAAGCTTGGGGGTTGCGGAGCTTACAGAGGTTATGGAGGCAGGGTTGAAAGTCCGAGGGATATTGGCAATGGTGTTTACGTAGTATGAGGTCACCAATGCAATGGACTAAGACCGAGGTGGAGTCAAAGTCCGAGGTCGGGACTATGATGGAGGCTCGGAGCGAAGGTACAAGCGGTGTCCGAGTAGGAAGTACGGGACAGCAGTGGAAGGTCGTAACTTGGCGGAAGGGTGGTGGAGGAGTACCAGAGGGAGGAGAGAGGGGAAAGGTAAGGGGGAAGGAGTGGCGGAGAGGAGGGTTGTCAGGTCCGAAGGCGAGTATTGGAGCGGACGGGGGAAGCGTAGGAGGATGATGGGAGGGTGGAGGTTGGGTGAAGGAGGAGTGGAGCAGGAGGGTGGAGAAGTAGTAGGAGGGTGGTGAGAGGGGCGGTGTTCGGTCCGAGGTGAGTATCGGAGCGGACGGAGATAGGGTAGGAGAGGAAGGGAGGAGTAGAGGTGGCGTGGGGGGGGTAGAAGGAGGTGTGTTGCCAGGACCGAAGGTGAGTATCGGAATGGCAGCGGTAGGGTATGACTCCGGAGGTGGAGAGGGTGGAGGTCCGGAAGTCAGGTTGGGGTCGGGTATGCACGGATATGACAGTAGCTCAGGAACACAACAACCTGCTCCCACCCAGGGAGCGCCCACTTCATTGCGCCCACAGCTCAACAATGTAGCCCAGGCTATGTCATCGCATCCGACGCAGCAATCGGATGTCCAGATGAACAACCCAGAGGAAAACCCTCCTCCAGGGCAATGACTCCACCCTTGAGGAAAGGGAAAGTGACACAGTAATATGCCATTGAGGTGCCCATGAAAACACCTTCCCCCAACTTGAGGCCCCGCACACAATACTATATGTGAGGAACTGCAAGTAACAATTGCGGAAATCTCTACTTTGTCAAAAGACCCACATCCACCACCGCTTGTGTGTAAACACCACTTACACACGAACCCTCACAGAACAAGTGAGGAATACCAAAGACATACAACCTTTGGGCTGAAATTCATTTTTGACAAACTCCACTACTTTCCCCTCTGCGATACCCATGTATCACCGTTCACTTCAAAGTGATGGCCCACACTCATTTATTCCCTAAACCTTTTCTCTCTCCTTCACCAACATGTACAAAATTGCCCACTTTAAAGTGGCGACAACAAAACACTCATTGATAATTTCAAACTCAATGTAAATCAATTCTTAAAACTTTATTTTCTTCACCATTAACCTCGTATGCATTGCAAATGCAATGCAAGGGGGGAGAATGTCAGGGAAATAGCCCCGAACCCTGAGCCACATGTAATTAGATACATATAGTCACGTGGGTAAGTGGGAACCTCCGGGTAACTGCTTACACACTACCGTAAAATACACACACTTGTATCACTTATGGCTCTGTGTGCTGAGCTACCCTGAGACCTCACACTCTGGTAACTCCTGCTTATCTTCTTTCCATGGTGGATTTCCCTAAAGGTCACAATAGCCCCCTACCAATTATGTGGCCACTCAGAGCACCCAAGTACACAGACTTCAAAAGTAGCGGGAGGGGGGGAAATCGCCTAATCCGTTTCAATCGCTATGTACATATACTGATACAGCAAACATACAATTTGTGAAAAGAGTCCGAAATATATGGGTTTGGCTGAGCTAAGCCTCCACCAACAATGGCAGTAAGGTTCAGCTGCCATTGGCTTAGAATAAAATTCCAAACAACAAAAGAAATTGAAAAGGAAAACACAAACTTCCTCATACCACTCCAAACACTGCGTCAAACCTCCGTCCCTTTATTTTATCCGACTCTCCTTATCCATAGCTTTCTAACGATACCAATTTTGTAAAATTTGGTGGAGATTTGACTGAGAACGGGAATTCTCAGATGTGGTATACATACAGTCATTTGCTTCCGAAATGCACACTTTTCATGCTTAGCGCCTAGATGAGAATTTCGTATAGATAGAAAATTAATAAAAATTATTAAGGGAAAGAGAATCATCTCATCTCCGTGCAGGCAAATTTTGGGAAGAAAATATGGAGTTTCCATGGCATTATAATGAATCTTCCAAGGGGGATGATTTTGAGGCATGGCCTCTGAAGTGCACAGGTGTGGAGAAGGCCATTGCCCAAGTTGCTGATGTGTGCTATCATTGCTAATTATTGATCAGGCATATGGAGCCACTGTACACGCTGAATTGGGCCCCACATCTTGTTATTGTACTTCCATGACCCGCTTTCTGTTTCTATATGCTGCACTATGGCTGCTGTGACTTTATGCTGCATGTAGTGCCCATTTCAGATCAAATATGCTCAAAAAAGTATTTATCCACTCCCATTGGCACTTGTTCTCCTGTCCTTCTTCAACAATGCCACAAGTGGGGCTCAAGTACACTGTAGCATGGATCAATTGAATTGCTAATTTGCTAAAAATGCATATTTCAGTGTTTCCTGAAATAACCATGAAGCCAATGTAGTTAATATTCGGCATCTGTGAAGGCATTATCTAGTGGAATGTTATGCGAAAAAAATGGAGTGAAATGGCCCAGTGTGTACATCAGAGGTGTGTGCATTTCGGAGGCAAATGACTTGTCAGGAACGTGCCAGACACGTATCCGGGTGACCCGCAAAGTGCGCGAGGTCGTCTGGGCTCGTAAGGTCGGAGGGGCAGGACTTTAGCTTCAGTGACTCGGGTGGAGCGCTGCACTTCGTTCTTACGTTGGTGTCCCAATTTCAGACAGAAGCCTTACGATGAGGATAAGAGTTTAGAGGGGGAATCCAAGTTGATATACGAACTGAGGTACATCCGGTGTAACCTACACACATTATAAACACAAGTCACTAAATGAGACCGGCCCGGAAGGAGTGGCGGATCAAGTGCGATATTAATGAATGAAGAAAGAAACAAATAGTTAATATCGGCAAACTTGGTCAACAAAAGGAAAGCAAGAAACAAAAGGAAGAACAATAGTCCGCAAGCAGACAAAAGAGAAAGAACCATCCAGCTGTCTAGCAAGCTGTCCAGCTGGCGAGCGGACAACAATGAAGCAGGCAACCTAGGTTGGAAGGTATGCGCGCGAGGGAGGAAGTGCGGGTGATGGTGACGGGTCGACGGATGGGTGGATGGATGATGATGATAGCGGGAGGGACGGGCCAAGTGGCACTAGGATGCATAGAGGGAAGTGATGGATATGTCGGGTTGTGACAGTATCCCCTTCTTAGGGCCGATGCCCCTGGAGGCCCAATTGGTGCACATGGGAATCGTTCGGCCAATTCCGAATTTTGAATCCACATGTGAAAACAAACATCCTCTGATCAAGTCCAGTCATTACCCAGCACACTTACTCAATACCCCGCCCTCATGTCCAAGAATCTCGAACTAAACAACATCGCGTCCTGGGAGGAGGAGGACATCCAGGAGGTGACGGACGACAAGCTTGCCATGATGCAGGTGAAGCTGAATGAGCGGGTGAGGTGCAAGGCGGTCAAAAAAGCGGCTGAGGCAGCTAGGCAGGCGGCTGAAGAGAAGAAAAGACGTGAGGAAGAGGAGGCCAGGGAGCGGGAGGCAGAGGTGAAGCGCCAACAGGTGCAGGCGGCTGGGTCGTCGTCCAAAGGCAAGGTGAGTAGCCAGTATCTTACAAACACTTACTGCCACACGATCCCTGAGGCTAACACAAGTAATTTTTTTTTTGTTTTTTGTTTTTTAGCGCAAGGCCTCAGTCAACCCGCCACAGGCTGCAAGGGAAAAGCCCCCTTGTGGTCGTTGCATCAAGTCCCAGCTGGTTTGTGAGTGGGGCAGGTACCAGGCATGCACGAACTGCACGCACACCAGGGCCAAATGCGATCTGGTCACGATTCGAGTGGGGACCGTGACACCCTCACAGCAAAAGAAACCATGGGTGATCTCACCCAAGGTGCCAGTACACGCATCTGAGGATGGGGGAGATGATACGGAGGACGAAGAGGATGATTGGGACGAGGATGGGGGTGATGTGGAGAAGTGGGGTGAGGCGATCGTTGACACCCTCAAGGAGCTGACTGACGCTGTGAGGCAGTTGCCCAGTGAGGTTGCCAAGATTACGCAGGAGGAGAGGTCGAGGAAGAAGAAGGAGAAGTCGTAGGGTGGGGGAGCGGGTGACCCACCCACATATACTTCCCGTGGTGTGGGTGCGTTGCCCTGAAATCATCATTTTTTTGTTTTTGTTTTTTTTTTGTTTTTTGTATATACCTCCATTTGTGCCATACCCTAATCAACATGGCCAGTTGATGCGCAAGTACTCTAAGAAAAGTGAGGGCCCGGCTTGTCAGGATACAGCGCGTGGAAGTCAGAAACCAAGTCAGAGGCATGGCCAAGCTCTGTGGCTGGCAACCAAGAAGTCTCCTCATCCGTCCCATCATACCTGAGCCAACGTACCAGGTACAGTAACTTGCAGTTACGACGCCTACGATCCAACTTTGAATCTAGTATTTCAGCAATCTCATACTCAGGTTCACCGTCAATCTCAACAGGTGGAGGTGGAGGTTGTATGCGGTTGGGGATGGTGTTGGGGACGGCCAGTTCGAGTTGGGACACATGAAAGACTGGGTGCATGGCTCTCATAGTCTCAGGAAGGCGGATGGTGCGGGAGTGGGTTCCTGGTGTGGCGATGATCTCAAAGGGCCCAAGGTTCTTTTCTGAGAGTTTCTTCGAGGGTCGGGTGGATCTAAAATACTTAGCCTTAACAAAGACCATAGTACCAACCTCAAAGTCGGGTGCAGGTGAACATCTAGCGTCCGCAGGGCCCTGGTAACGCCGTTGCGCTGAGGACATTTCCTCACGTAAGAACTGATATAAAGAATCAAGATCAACCGAGTACTCTTGGGTGCGTACTGAAGTCAAATATCGTTCCGGATGGATGGAGAGGGTCGGATGGTATCCCTTGTTGGCAAAGAATGGAGAGACGCCAGTAGTAGCATTAGGGGCATTGTTGTATGCGGACTCAGCCAGGGGCAATAGCTCAGCCCAATTATCCTGCTGGTAGTTGCAATACACCCGAAGATACTGTTCTAACGTCTGGTTCATCTGCTCCGTCTGACCATCCCCTTCTGGGTGATAACCCGAAGTGAAGTGAAGGCGGATGTCAAGAGCCTTACCTAGAGAGCGGAAGAAATGGGATACAAACTCGGATCCTCGATCCGAAGTGATGTGGGAGGGTACACCGTGTTTCGAGAATACATGGAGGAGGAACAGCTTAGCGAGGCCGGGTGCATCAATGGTATCGTGTGTAGGAATAAAGACACACTGCTTAGAAAGACGGTCAATGACTACCAGGATGGCTGTGAAGCCAGAGGACGGGGGAAGCTGTTCGATGAAGTCCATGGATATCAAGTGCCATGGGCAACTGGGGACAGGGAGTTGTTTCAGCAAGCCATAGGGCTTGTGACGAGGGACCTTGGCATGGGCGCAGGCAGTACAGGATGAAACATAGTCCTTGACAAATGAACGGATACCCGGCCAAGTATACTCTCGACAGACCAGATCCAATGTGCGGTTCTGACCATAGTGTCTGGAGAGTGGATGGTCGTGCTTGTATCTCAAGATCCTGAGACGAAGATCGTTTGCATCCGGTACGTAGATACGCTTATCGAGCCTTAACAGGCCGTCTGTGTCTAGGGACCAACGAGAGTCTGCAGGGATAGGATCAGAGAGATATTTGGCAATGGAGGGGTCGGATGGCAGGGCGGTGAGAATGTCCTTGTGGATAGCTTTGACGTCGACCATAGAGCTGGCCCGGAGGACCGGGGTGGCTAAACAGGTGGCTCGTAGGGAGGCCGAGAGCTGTTCTGTGGTAAAGACAGGGCGAAAATTCTGCAGATTGACGTGGGCATAGTCCCTATCCCCTTCTTTGGGGTAGACGTCCCAGCGTCTAGTCAACGCATCAGGCTTTGCACCAAGTCTTCCCGGATGGAAACGGACAACCATGTTAAACTGCGAGAGAAACTCTGACCAGTGCGCCTGCCTGCGGGTCAAGAGTTTGGTAGTGGTGAAATATTCCAAGTTCTTGTGATCCGTGACAACGTCAATAGGAGTGCCAGAGCCTTCAAGATAGTGTCACCAAGAGTGGAAAGCTTCAAAGATAGCCAGGAGCTCCTTATCATGGGTATCGTAGTTGAGTTCGGGCACTGTCAGCGTTCTTGAGCGAAAAGCAACTGGGCAAATCTCATCATCCTCACAATGGATGGAGAGAATACCTGAGATTGCATAGTCGGACACGTCAGTTTCAACTATTAGCGGACAATCGGGTACCCAGTGAGTAAGGATGGGGGTGGATGTGAAAGCTTCTTTGAGACAAAGGAAGGCGGAACGACACTCATCAGAGAAGGACCAAGCCACATTTTTACGGGTGAGTCTGGTCAGCGGAAGAACTATACTGGAATAATCATGGATGAAACGGCGATAGAAGTTTGCAAATCCCAAGAAGGACTGGATGTCCTTGACCTTACGGGGCTTGGGCCAATCCTGAATGGATTGAATCTTTTCGGGCAACATGGACAAACCAGTCAGCAAAAGGATGTAGCCCAAATACTCCATAGTGTCAGTTGAGAATTCGCACTTCTGCGGATTGGCAAATAACCCATGCTTGCGTAGCCTACTCAGGACTTCCCGGACATGATCCTCATGCTGAGTCTCATCTTCCAAATAGACCAGGATGTCGTCCAAGTAGACCACCACGTGAGTGTTGAGAAGATCAGCAAAGATGGTATTGACGAAGCACTGAAAGGCTGCGGGTGCGTTGGTCAGACCGAATGGCATGACGAGCCACTCATAGGATCTGTAGCGCATGCGGAAGGAAGTCTTCCACTCATTGCCCGCTGCTATCCACACCAAGTGGTACGCATGGCGGAGGTCGAGCTTGGTGTAGATCTTTGCATGGCTAGGAACATCTAGGAGGTCAGAGATATGCGGCAGCAGATACCTATCTTTCTTTGTGATCTTGTTGAGGCCCCTGAAGTCCACACAAAGACGCAGAGAACTGTCTTTCTTGCGGACAAAGAGCACTGGCGCGGTGTGGGTTGAAGACAAAGGACAGATGAAACCGGATGCCAAGTGCTCATCAAGGAATGTACGGAGAGCCTCAAGCTCAGACTGGGAAAGGGAATATAGGGTGCCAAGGGGAGGATGGGAGCCTTCCTCCAACTCGATCTTCAGGTCATATTCACGGTGCGGCACGAGAGTATTGGCTTTACTCTTACTGAAGACATCCGCAAACTCGTGATAAGCCTTAGGAACAGTTGAGAGGTTGACAGGGTCAGAAGAGGTGGATGTCGAGCGCAACTCTGCTAAAGTGGACAGATTTTCCAGGCAGAAAGTGACGGACCCATCGAGTCGGGCAGTCCAGGCGAACACAGCCAGACTGACAATCTCAATGGTGATTGCCTGACAGACAGATGCACACTGTGGGTCGGAGGTCGGATTCCCTTGCATTGGGACTGGGTCCACAACTACGGGAGGAGAGCTCAGGGTGGTTGGACTGGATTGCACAGACGTCCGGAAAGTTATACTGCTCAAGACCCAGTCAATCAACGGATTGTGTCAGGTGAGCCAGTTGTTTCCTAGGACGATAGCGCAAGAGCCATCCAATGATGTGACATAGCATGTCGTTGGAGTAACCTCACCAGTGGCGAATCGGATGGGCAGATTGACGGCTTGGGTAATCATGGAGTTCATGGTACCGTCAAACAAACGGAGTTGCAGAGGCGCGACAGGGTACATGGAGATGTGATGTTTATTGACGAAGGATGTATCTACAAATGTGTCAGAAGATCCTGAGTCAATAAGAGCGGGAAAGTTTCCAGACGGAAGAGAAGAAGGAAAAGACATATTTTTACAGGGTTCAGACCCCCCAGAAGAGGGAAACAGAGCAGAGCCGGGAGCATTCTCCCTTGAAACAGAGAATAGATCAGAGCCGGGAGCACACTCCCTTGAAGTCGGAAATCGACCATCATCAGAACAAGGAGAAAAAGAGATCGGAACAGAAAGAGAATGGAGAGCGGATAGTCCAGACGCATTCAAGCGCAAGACTCTAGACATACAAGGAGGGTCAGCGTGACCAACCAGTCGTACGGGGCCCGGAGGGTACTATCTAGTTTTTTTCCTTGTCCGAATCCACCACAGAATCCGTGACATCCTCAGCCTGGGCTGCCCTAGCTTTGGCTGCACGGGAGGACTTGGGACACTCTTTGGCCACATGCCCAGAGCGCCCACAGAAGAGGCAGAGGTTGTTCTCGAAGCGACACTGGCGTTCTTCTTTGGTGAGCTTGCCACTCTTGTCAAGCTTCGAGGACAGGTCAGAGTCGGGTTGCTTTCCCTTAGACTTTTTAGGGTCCTTGGTAGAGCGATCAGCGGAAGTGGAGGGGTCGGACGTGGAGTCAGGAGGGTTGGAGGACTTAGAGTACTTCGGGTTCTTGCCCGATTTTGTGTTCTGCTTGGAGGAGTCGGGTGAGGTGGCTCAATCTCTCGGACGGTGCGACAACTCGCCCTTGCACTCCCAATATTGTCCATCAATATCTTGGGCAAGAGAGCGCATGTCATGCAACGAGCGTGGCTTACCATAACGAGTGATCTCATCCTTGATCCTATCCAGCAACCCATTGTAGAAATGGTGCCTCAAGGCAACCTCACCATATCCGGGTAACTGTGAAGCATTGCGATTAAACTCGACGATGTACTTGGCAATCCTGTGATTATCCGACATAGTCAGAGTACTCAGACAACGCTCAGCATCACCAAAGGGGTCATGCGGGCCGAAGTTCTCTTCAAGTTCTCGGACGAAGAGTTCATAGTCATCCATCCAACGTGGACAGCGATGCGGGTTACCGAAGAAGTTCAGGCTCAAACCAACTCAGAGCGATCCCCTTGAGGAAGGACATAGCATAGATGACTTTTGTACGCTCGTTAACAAATGCTTGGGGGCGGTTCTGGAAGTTGAGTTCGCACTGAACAAGGAAAGTGCGGAGTTTCTGAGGGTCAGTACCGTCAAATTGGTCAGGCTCACGAAGCTTCGTCCTACAGCTGGGGTCTGGAGGTTGACGAGCAGCAGTGGTTGAGTGGGCCAGGGCGGCAATAGTGTCTGTCAACTGGGCCAACACACGGCTACCCGGGTCATCTGGCAGCTGATCCTCAGGCGGATCATCACCACCCCACCGTCATCACCACCACCACCATCACCGTCACCACCACCATTACCACGGTTGGGTGGGGCGTCTGGTGGGTCTAGAGGATTAGTGGGGTCAGGACGTGGAGTAGGGTTACGAGAAGCTTCAGGGTCATAGTCATCAGCTTGGCTGTCCGGATCGACATCTCTCTCAACAGCAGCCGCCTCGTCATGGTCTTGGAATATGGAACGATGGAATCGATGGGAGGGTGCAGGAGTGGAGGAGGAGGTAGGGTCGTCACGGTTGGCCGTAAAGCTTTGGAATGGCGGACATTCAGAAGGGTCTAGGTCGTGTCTGCGCAAAAGTTCTTCAAGCGTCCCGAGACCTGGAAGCCTAGAAGAACCAGGTTCGGTGTGCATCTGTGAACGGGTTTGATAAGCTCTAGACATAGTTCAGCGAAACAATGATAGAGCAAGGAAAGAACGTAAGAGCGATTTGAGTTCGTATATACTGTCAGGAACGTGCCAGATGCGTATCCAGGTGACCCACAAAGCATGCGAGGTCGTCCGGGGTCATAAGGTCGGAGGGGTGGGACTTTAGCTTCAGCGACTCAGGTGGAGCGCTGCGCTTCGTTCTTACATTGGTGTCCCAATTTCAGACAGAAGCCTTACGATGAGGATAAGAGTTTAGAGGGGAATCCAAGTCGATATACGAACTGAGGTACGTCCGGTGTAACCTACACACGTTATAAACACAAGTAACTAAATGAGACCAGCCCGGAAGGAGTGGCGGATCAAGTGCGATATTCATGAATGAAGAAAGAAACAAATAGTTAATATCGGCAAACTTGGTCAACAAAAGGAAAGCAAGAAACAAAAGGAAGAACAATAGTCTGCAAGCGGACAAAAGAGAAAGAACCATCCGGCTTTCTAGCAAGCCGTCTGGCTGGCGAGCGGACAACAATGAAGCGGGCAACCTAGGTTGGAAGGTACGTGCGTGAGGGAGGAAGTGTGGGTGACGGTGACGGGTGGACGGATGGGTGGACGGATGGGTGGACGGATGATGATGATAGTGGGAGGGACAGGCCAAGTGGCACTAGGATGTGTAGAGGGAAGTGATGGATATGTCAGGTCATGACATGACCGTACTGTATCTTGATTATCCGTGCACAGGGAAACTTGATCCAAATAAAATGCCATAATTCCAAGACTCCTCCAATGACTTCTTCAGCATTTATATCATTTGACTAGCCCATATTTTCATTGAGACTAGCTCGCATGTGAGCATCCAAACAGTTCATATCATCCCGTGACTCCCATCATGCCTGACAATCAGAATATCTCCACAACCACTGAACCGATTAGGGTGAAATTCAACACTAAGTCTTTGGGCATTTTTCTGGATTTAATGACCCCAAGATCGTCCTCTTCCGTCAACTTTTGACCTTGTTCCCATGGTCATGGTCAAGTGCATGGACTTTGCACATGAGGACATCTCAGGTTGAATTTCTCCACCAAATCTCAACCAATTCCTTCGCGGAAAGGCTCTTTCGGTTCGTACGAAAACCCTCTTTCTTCTTTCTTATTACTCCCTCCTACGATTCCTTTTTCCTAATAATGTACAAGGGCAGGAGCCCAATTTTGACATATTTGCTGCATAAGGTTCCATGAAATTGATCACACCTGTTATGCACTCCTACAACGTCCGCTGTGGGTGCACAACGAGAGTGCACCTGGGTCAACTGGTGCGCCTGAGACCAGGTGCATCATGCACATGGGTTGCAGGTTAGTAGTACATCAATACAGAGGAAGTTGTCCATGTATAGAAGTGAAGTAAAGTGAAGAAAGGGATGGAGGAGTGGTAGAGAAAGAGAAGAAGAAAGAAAAGAAAAGAAGAGAAGGAGGAAACAGGGGAAGGGGCACCAGGTGGAGCCGGGTGGAGCCAAGTGAGCAGTGAAGGAGAGAACGAAGGAAGGTCAGTTGGGAGGTTCAAACGAGACCACCACCAAGCTGTTCCCTGGTTCTTTAGTTAGGATGGGGAAGTGTACTAGTAATATTTGTTGTAATTATAGTACCAATCCGAGTGTTTTGGCTAATTCTATTTTATGGGTTAGTCTAAAAGTTTCTGAGAATTGACTTACAGATAAACCAAGCCCTGCAGAGCTGTTCCTCTATTGTAATTTCTCAATTTGTCTGGGTGTAATTCTGTATAGGGTTGTTTAATTTGGATTTCAACTTGAATTAAATCTTCTACTTGGTGAAGTTTCAAAGATTCTACTCAGTTAATGGGTTTAGATTGTGTCTGAAGTGTCCCTTGAATTTGTTTTATTTTTGTCTTATTTTATTGCTTGTTTTAACAGTAGCAAAATAACTGTTTTGTGTTTACACTTTGAAATCTGGAGTGTTAACCAGCTCTCCTGTTGAAATATTTACTTAATATTTCTCTCCCTAATTGCTGCCTTTTACTACAGTGGCAATCTTAACTGTATATCACTTTTTCACACTGGAGTGACAACCAGAAATGCTTGAGAAAAATAATACTTTATTTTCTTACTTCTCTGGGGGGGGGCAAAAAGTCGCAGAAAGGGTCTCCCTTTTATACTCCTTGGGTTGCCTTCCGTTTTCATGCTCTACCTCGTATTTACAGGATTTATTTACAGTGTATTTTCCTCAAACTGAATCAAAATGAAATTTTCACGCTATAGTTCTACTGTGCTCAGACTGCGCTGAACTGCAGTTCTACTGTGGTCAGACTGTGCCTAGAATCCTTATTGTCCTTCCTCACCTAAGCTATTTTAATGGTTCAATTAGAACTTGACTGCACTGCATTTGTCGCAGTTTTCTATTTCAAATTCCTCATATTTACCATTAAGTTCGCTATGACTTGGTCATTCTGAATTCAAACTTCGCATTACTATGTGTATGGCTGTGCTGAGACCTTCAGCTGATTTATTCTATTTTTATCCAGTAACATTTAGTTGAAATGAGACTTGAAATGATAAATGAGTGAATTATTCAGGTTTAGAACCAAAAGAAAAAGTTGCTAGTAGTCAAGAATTGTTCAAACGAATGTATTATAGCTTTCTGCTTCATTAGAATATCATTCCCTAAAATTCCTGCCATGGTCTGTCGTAGTGTCAGGGCAATAGCCCTGAACCCCGAGCCACATGTAATTAGATACATATAGTCATGTGGGTAAGCGGGAACCTCCGGGTAACTGCTTACACACTACCTTAAAATACACACATTTGTATCACTTATGGCTCTGTGTGCTGAGCTACCCCAGAGACCTCACACTGTTATAAGTGTATGAGGTGTGTTTTACAACACAACCCACAAAAAACTATCCATTCTTAACATCTGACTCGGTAGCACCTATGGTGCCTAAACACACCCACAAGGGCAAGGTCGCATCTGCAGCGACACTAAAAAGAAACGAGCAGTTCATTAAGAAACCGCAATCTCCCATCATGGGAGATTCAAACCAAAAGCCATTGTCAGATGACGATGAGGATCAACATGATCCGGCATTAGCAACCACCTCAGGGCTGGCCCCTGAAGGTTTTAGAAACTTACATGGAGTAAGTGCGGGGCCTAATACCCCCAGAATTCCATGACATACTGATCTAACCCAAGCTGGGGAAGATCCCTCACCTCCTCACGAGGTGATCGACTTGCGTGATAAACGCATAAGCGCTGAACGATGTAACCGGTCTATCCAACTAGACTTGCAACAGGAAAGAGTGGGGGTAGGTCTCTCTCTATCTCTCAGGTAGATGTGGGTCCTGCAAGTACGGTGCTGATACTCTGTCTAACCTCTAACTAACTGTCTGTACAGTTGTCACGGAAGAGTCTGATACAAATATAAAAGGAAAGTCACATGCGTGAATGAATGAAAACTGTTATGGAAATGGGAATTTCCCATTTTAGACTCTTATGGATTCTGTATCAGATGATTTGTATAGTAATTAAGTTGAACGAATCAATCATTAACAAAATCATGTCTTTGTGATAACTTCTATAACAACACCTGCCATATCTATTGTAAATTGAATGAACTCAACTTCTACCCCTTTCCCTCTTCCTGCGCCTAGAACGGACGAAAATGGGCGCTTCCGGCCCCATTTTTGTAACAAAAACAGTAAAGAAAATAAAGAAAATGTCATATCTCCTCAACCACTCCACCAAATCCGACGATCTTGGACTCGTCAGAATTACCTCTACAGTCTCTACAACTCCTACTATTACCACGACTCACCAATCCTAGTCCCCGATGCAGTAGGGGGTGAAATGTGTGATAAGGGTTGGTTTGACCTGCATGGACTTGTCCCCACAACAACGATGCGCCCAAAAAGCTGATCAGATAGAGTCGCAGGAAACTCCAGGGCCCAACTATCCCCTGGAGTCCCCCCTCACGTCCCCAAGTCAAGCCCCAAAGGCAGACAAAGGGAAACAAAGGGAAGAGCCCCTGTGTTGGCTATCCGAAAAACTACTGGACTTGTTCCAGGTTCCATCCAAATGGAGGACAGAAAGCGAAGACCAACTTCTTCTCAGGCTGAAAGCCCAAGAAGGCGTGAAGATACGCCCTGAGAGCAGGATCTCCCAGAGCGTGGAAGCTCCAAAAGAACTTCTGCTGTTTACACTCCCACACGCCATGCCAGACAAGGCAAGGTCACCAACCTTGGAGGAGGTCTCCGAGATAATGAAGAGGAGGCAAACTGAAATGAGGGAGTTCGCTGAGGAAGCCTTACAGAAAAGTAAGGAAAAACCAGCAAACAGACCCTCTATGAAAGGGAAGCACCCTCCGCAATGGCCTCACCTAAACAAAGTGAGCATGGAGTGTTCACTCCAAGAACCCCTTCTGGAACCCCCAGAAGCGGTAATGTCAACTGGGGAGAGTCTCTGCTTGCCCAACCAAACTTCCTCCTGGAAAACCAGGAATCGTGCATAATAAACGTGATAAACTCAATCCAGAAAAAGATCGAGGAAATGAACCACAATAGTATGGCTCGTCTAGAGATAACTCTAGAAAGAATGGCCAACGCAATTGACGCGTTGACTGAAAAAATCAGCGAACAGACAGACTTGCTGAAGGAAATAAACTTCTCACAAAAAAGTGAGGAAACAAATAAACACCCCTGGACCATGGTCCAGGACATAAATAGAACTCGTGAAAAATTCACGAAAAGAACCACCAGTGAAAGCACACTGGAGTACCATCAGCGACTCAACAGAGATGCTAAGGAGATCCTTCTCCCAAGGATAGGAGAAGACGATGCCGGAAGAAGGCATTGTTCAGAGATTAGGAGGAGAATTGGCATGAACCAAAGGTTTGGCCAAACGTCCACTTATGATGGACCTCTCGAACAGAGAGGTAACTCAAACACACTCTCTCAAAACAATGAGAGAATCCAAATACAACTTCAGGCAAATTCGCCTGAAACCAAAGAAACACTGTGAGGAAGATTTCCCCCAGCAAAAACCCCCCCAAAGGAGAGATCTCCATTGGATAGCGACCCCACGAAGGCAGGGGAGCAAGAGGAGTACCTGGAGAAATGGTACAAAAAGGCCATAAGAATGGCCGAAGTGAGAATACTCACTCCTTACCCAGAAGGAGTGAAGCCTGAAGCCCTAAAAAATGGGCCGGCATTCCCTGACAAGAAATGGTCAGGGGAGAACAACATGGAATCGTTCTGGCAGTGGTTCACAGAACTACTGGGATTCCTCGCTTCGTGAGGATGCAAAGGTCCCCAATTCGACAAAGTCCATCTGGACTGCTTGATTCGTGGATTAGGGGGGCCCGCATTCGACCTCGGAATAAGACTCCAAGAGGAAACCCTCCTCAGAGGAGACGAGGGCATGTTCCTCAAAGTTCTCAACATATTGATGAGAACTTTCATTAAAGCCTCTGCCGTGTTGAACACGACAAAGAAGTACGGCAACGTCAAATACAAAGCAGAAAAAGGCCTGAAACAGTTCTACCTAGAACTGTCCAAAGCAGCATCCCAGATGGTGATGCCACCAGACCCCCTCGAATGGAAGAGGGAAATGATTGCTCATGATAGAATCAGAGCAGACTTCTCCTCAAACAAGGAGATGTTAAAAGCAATATCTCGTGTAGACGAGATAATCGACAGGCTGAAGATGTCCTCAGCCTACAAATCAGGATATTATACCCGAACAACTACCATGGCAACCACGAGCCGTGGTAGAGCTTTCCCATCAGGAAAGAAGGCTGAAGAGCTGAAACCCAGATGGAAAGAGGATACATCCTCGAAAAACTCGAGGAAAACTGACCAAAAGTCAGTTCCAATTTGCAGCAAATGCGGCAAAATAGGGCAAACAAAAGATTGCCCAAGACACAATGCAACGAGCGATGAAAAACCAAGGCACATAGCCGCCATGGAGATCGCGATCACAACGGAAGAAGAGTCAAGAGACTCATCAGATGAGAAACCAGAGAACAACTCTGGTAACTCCAAAGCATCAAGCTTCGAAGTAGAGGACCCATACAAAGGACCTCAATACTCACCTGACTCAGAGGGTGAGGAAGTAAACATTGGGACCATAAGGATGGGCCCAATGTCAGTCGTCGACCATGATGACATAAATTACAAAATCAAACTGGCTGTAGCATGCCAGTTAGAAAACACGGCAGACGAAAAAGTTGCTGAAGCCTTGGTGGAAGCACCAAGAAAAGATGCCTTGAGGAAATACACCAAAGTACCCAAGGAAAACAAGGACAAAGGGAAGAAGGACCAAAAGTCCATCGAAACCCAGACCCCCTTGTTTGATGCGAAATTCTGCATCTCAAAAGATGCAGGAAAATACCCCACAAACAGACCACTCTCAACAAAGAGAACACTGATGGCTCACATAAAAATAGCAGGCATAAAAGCCTATGCGCTATTCGATAGTGGAGCCGAAACGGATGCTTTATCGCCGGACTTTGTCCACACGGTCCACATCCCAATTCTCCAATTGGAGAACCCAGTCATCCTTCAAGTGGGGATGAAAGGAACAAAATCACAGATCCTGTTCGGAACAAATGTGGATGTTGAGATTAACGGCCACGTAGAAAAACACTACTTCGATGTAATTAACATCAATAGATACGACGCCATATTCAGCACCCCCTGGTTAAACAAAAACCAGGTAAGCTTAGACTTCCAGTCCCACAAAGTGAGAACAGTGAACAAGGGCAACATAGACACCCTTGGAGTAAGCAAAGACCATGTGACGAGATCACACGGATGGAAAACTCGAGCAAGAGCTCGAGAACAACCAAAAAAGAAGCCCCCCTGACAGGGAGGTGGGATTGAAACACACCTCAGGGTAATCGAAAGAAAGTACCTTGAAGGTTGGCCCAATCCTAGTCCGGAAGGACTAGAACTTCCAGACGTACCGCATCTGGAAGGTCTCTCCATGAACAACCCTGAGTTCGAAATACTCAGGGAGTGGTGGAGAGAGAAATTTGAAACCGTAATGGCGCCAGTGCCATTAGAAATGCCTCCCTTGAGGGAGGTGAACCATCAAATCCCATTGAAGGATCCGAACAAGAAATTTTGGGAAAACACCCCGAGATGTCCTGCAGCACTGCAGGAAGCACTAGCGACCAAAATAGATCGCTATGTAAAAGCAAGATGGTGGTATCCCATGAACAGCGAGCAAGCATGCCTGCTACTGTGTATCTGCAAAGCAGATGGATCTCTGCACACGGTAATAGATGTGAGGAATCATAACTCAAACACGATCCTCAACGTCACACCAATGCCAGACATGCAACTGATCCAAGAATCAGTCGCCAGAGCAACATACCGATCCAAGATCTATATGTCGGATGCGTACGAACAAATATGCGTGGATCCAGACGACATCCATAGGACAACATTCTCTATGCCCCACGGGAAGTACAACTCGAACACGATGCAGCAAGGAGACTGCAATGCTCCCTGCACCTTCCAGCGTGCACTGACCTGGGAACTACGAGGAGAAGTAGGCAGACACCTACACATCTGGTTCGACGATATATTCACCAGCACAAGCTCGGTGGAGAACCACAATAAAGCATTATTGTGGTTCTTCACTCACCTCAAGGGGGCGAAATTCTACATAAGCCGGAAAAAATTCCAGCCATTTGCCCCAATCCTAGACATTCTAGGAAGCCATGTGGACGAACAAGGCATCCACGCTCAAGCGGACAAAATGGAAAAAATCTGCAACTGGCAAGAGCCAGTAGACCACACAGGAGTCCTAAGATGCCTGGGAATGGTAGAATATCTATCGATATTCATGCCAAATGTCAGTGGCTACACAGGACCACTGCAAACAATCTGCTCAAACAAGCAGACATTCAGGTGGACACCACTCCGCCAGAAATGCTTTGACGAGATCAAACATCTAGCATGCAGGGCTCCGATCCTGAAGCCCATCCAGTGGAATCCACCGGAAAGCCTCTCAGAAGAAGAGAGGACCAAACTCCACATCTGGGTCATAACAGATGCATGCCCAGCGGGCATGGGCACACTAATTGGACAAGGCAAAAAGTGGCAGACTTGCTGCCCGGCTGCATTCATGTCCAAAAAGTTCACTAACACACAACATAGGTACTTCGCCTATGAGCTCGAGGCACTGGGTGTCCTCGAAGCACTCATGAGATGGCAAGACGATCTCATGGGAGGCCATGAATTCACAGTAATCATGGACCACACAGCTTTGGAATATTTCAAAGTGAAAAACCACAACTCAGGTAGACACCTGAGATGGCAAGCCTTCTTCACAAGCTTCAATTGTGAAATAAAATATGTGGAAGGCCACAAGAACAAAGTGGCAGATGCACTCTCATGGCACTATGACTTGTCAACGGACGAGGATCTGCATTTCGACGACCACGTGTCGGCGGACATCCATCTGGACAAAAATGCAGAAGATACTATCCCCAACAGAATCGAGGAATACGAAGAACTGCTACTAAGCAGCACCCTGAGCAAAAACTCAGAGAGAAAGAGACTCGCAGCGATATGCACGAGGATTACCCTAGAGGAAGCTCTAGGGGGAGCACCTAAGATCTGGAAGAAATCATAATTCCAGAAGAGAACCTTCGAAAACAATTCGAAGAAAAAGACCTCATTGAGGCAATACAATCTGGATACTCGCAAAGCCAGATCCACCAGGAAATCCTAGACAACCCGGGGAATTTCAAAAACTTCTCCATAAAAGATGGGCTGATACCCTGACTTGGAGAAGGAGGAATGACCCAAATAGTAGTCCCAAAAGGGAACTACGAAAGGAAGTCCATTTGAGGAATAATCCTCGAAAACATCCACGAAACACTTGGACACTTAGGATCCAAGAAAACAGTGGAAACCCTCTGTCGACACTTCTGGTGGAAGTCAATGAGGAAGGATACCCACAAGTTGTGCAGGTCTTGCGGAACTTGTCAAACAACAAAGAAAAGCACCAGGAGAAATCCCGGACTGCTTCACCCACTCCCGACCCTGGAGACACCATGGTCATCAATAGCTATGGACTTCACAGGTCCATTCCCAACAAGCTTGGGATATGATTACCTCTGGGTAATCATTTGTAGGTTGATGTCCAACGTCCACCTAATTCCAATAAAGACAACAACGAACGCACTAGAACTAGCATTCGTATTTCTTTGTGAAGTTGTAAGACTACACGGTTTACCACACTCGATCATATCAGATTGAGACTTGAAATTCATGTCAAAATTTTGGCACAAACTACACTGAATACTCGGTGTGCAGTTGAAATTCACAACTGCATTCCACCCGCAAGGCGATGGCCAAGTGGAAAGAATGATACAAAAAGTAGTACAAATACTACGTGTGATTGTTAGACCAGATCAACGTGACTGGACAGCGAAACTGTCGATGGTGGAATTCACGATCAATGCCAGCTTGAACACATCGACAGGATTTGCCCTGTTCGAATTAATCTACAGCCATATGCCAAAGATGTGCCTAACAGCACCACTCTCGGACTACCCAGGAGTAAACGACTTCACCCAAAAAGCGAAGGAAAACCTCATGGCAGCACACGACGCGATAATACACAATTGCGCTGCTCAAACAATCCAGGCAAATAAGAAAAGACACCCAGACCCGCCTTTGAGAAAAGGCGAGCTTGCATACTTATCCACAGATAAGCTGAACCTACCCAAAGGAAGGGCAGGAAAACTAAAGCCCTTATACATAGGGCCTTACGAAATTCTGGAAACATTTCCAGAGACGTCAAACTACGTCCTAAAGTTGCCAGCACAACTTGAACAGTGTGGAATCCACCCAAGATTCCACGTATCCCAGCTCGTACCTCACGAGCCGAATGACCAAGAAATCTTCCCAAATAGGGAAGTAAACACATTCTACGATTTTGGGGAAGACCCCGATCGTGAAGCAGTAGTTTGTGAAATCTTAAACCACGTGTGGGTTCACAATGAACTCTGGTTTGAGGGCAAATGGGAACTAGGGGACACCACATGGGAACCCCTAGGAAATTGCAACGACCTCGTCCACCTGGACGAGTACCTCACATTACAAAATGTAAGGGAACCAGAAAAACTCCCTATCAAAGCAGACAGGGAACTCTCGGCATCACTATGCCCCCAAAAACGGAGGCAGAGGAAGTAAAGTGGAGGGATGATGGCCCACAGCCAAGAGCATGGGAAAGTTCTGGGCGAGTAACTTGCCCAGACAGCCACACCATGTACTAGAGATCACATGGGCTGGGCGAGTAACTCGCCTAGACCATGTGAACCACAGGCTCACGTGCAAAAGAACACACAACTGCAGCGAATCCCATGCATGCAAGAACGAAAACCCCTCCCACCACCACAAGAAACATAACGACGAAATGTCGTTCTCTGGGGGAGGCAACCCTCGGTTCGATCCAAACAAGCCACCGGACATCGAAATATGACAACCTGGGGAGCAAGGCTCTCCGGAACAACAACAACACCAGGTGCAGATAAGCACCATGGACTACACGATGCATGCAGCACAAATGAGTGCTGCGAACCAACAACCATCCATGTTGCTAACAGGCACCGCATACCCCCAGCCTCCTCAGAGGGGCTTCCAACCATACACGGTGGAAACTGCACCGATGGCACAACAAGCACCATTCCAGGGGCAGCATTTGCTGCTGCAGCCCCAGGCATACTCCCCAGGGAACTTCCCTGGCCAGATCAACCCCTGGATTGGCCAATTCGGCCCAGGTCCAACAACACCCCAGCCAAATGCAGGCTGGGAATCAGCCATCGGATCAGTGGTAGCTGCTCAGACAAGTCAGCTCCACGAGGAGCTGAAAGAGATGAAGTCCCCTGTAGGAGGGAGACGAGGGAGTGACAGCGGCTCCTCGTCCAGACTGTCCAAATGGGCATGGTCTGATAACTCGAAGGCATCAGAAGACACCTGCGACCATTGCGCCCACTGGAGGCATGAATACAACAGAGCACGAAGAGATGCTGAGGGCATCTTTGACTCTCTGAAAGACACAGAGAGAGAGGTCGATCTCCAAAAAAGGGAGATTGAATTACTGAAACGCACGCTCAGAGAGGCACGCGCACTGGCAGACCTCGCTGCCAAACCCATTATGACGGGGGCCTCCCAGGTCAGGGGGAGGGGATACGGTTCCGGGCCTCATGAGGTGTGACCCCACATGGGGACTAGCGCATCAAGGGGTGGGGCACCGACTATCCCACCACCCCGTGGGCAGGCGACCCTGTCCGGGTTGCATAAGGGCCCGCCCTCAGAAGGGCGAACCCATGTCGAGGGGAAGAGGGAGAGCGGTAGGCAACCGACGGCAGACCCTAAAAGGGGGACCACTGCCAGAGGCGGCGGGCCGCTGAGTACCTCAGCACCCTATGGGCAAGCTACCCTGCAGGGAAGTGTCCACATGCTATACAAGACCACCGAACTCAACGAGTTCAGCAAAGTCGAAGCTCCAGTCGACATAACAATCGACCCCAACTTCCCCATGAGGAGAATAGTGGGGTCAGAAGCGGCACACGATGCTGCATATGCTTGGTGGACAAGCATGAGTGGGAAAGAATTCGTACACTGGTACGAACAGGCCGAAGCCGCCTTCAAAAGCGGCAAGGTACACAGAACCCTTCACAAAAAAGTGAAGGAAACCGAGAAATACTTCTTGGGACTCCTGAGTATTGCAAGACTCATGGAGGAGTATAATTCCCCAGAGAACAAGGGAAAAATCTCCTGGGAAAGTCTAGGCAAAGCCACCTATCTAAAGTCCCAGTTCAAACCACTCAGGACTCCTGAGGAACGTGCCACAAGAACTGCGTAGCGGGAAGCGAAAGCTTCCAAATACCGGGAAAGAGATGCAAGTCTCCATGCTGGACAACCAGCCCAACGACCACCCTTCCCCACGGGAAGAACGGTAGACCTACCATACTTCACACCTGAGCCAAGTAGCTCAGGAACACAACAACCTGCTCCCACCCAGGGAGCACCCACTTTGTCGAGCCCACAGCCTGACAATGTAGCCCAGGCTACATCATCACATCCGATGTAGCAATCGGATGTCCAGATGAACAACCTGGAGGAAAACCCTCCTCCAGGGCAATGACTCCACCCTCGAGGAAAGGGAAAGTGACATCGTAATACGCCATCGAGGCGCCCGTGAAAACACCTTCCCCCAACTCGAGGCCTCGCACACAATACTGTATGCAAAGAACCGCAAGTAACAATCATGGAAATCTCTACTCCATCAAAAGACCCACATCCACCACCGCTCGTGTGTAAACACCACTCACACACGAACCCTCACGGAACAAGTGAGGAACACCAAAGACATACAACCTTTGGGTCAAAATTCATTTTTGACAAACTTCACTACTTTTCTCCCTGCGATACCCATGTATCACTGTTCACTTCAAAGTAACGGCCCACACTCATTTATTCCCTAAACCCTTTCTCTCTTCTTCACCGACATGTACAAAAATCGCCCACTTTAAAGTGGTGACAACAAAACACTCATTGATAATTTCAAACTCAATGTAAATCAATTATTAAAACTTTGTTTTCTTCACCATCAACCTTGTATGTGTCGCAAATGCAATGCAAGGGGGGAGAATGTCAGGGCAATAGCCCTGAACCCCGAGCCACATGTAATTAGATACATATAGTCATGTGGGTAAGTGGGAACCTCCAGGTAACTGCTTACACACTACCGTAAAATACACACATTTGTATCACTTATGGTTCTGTGTGCTGAGCTACCCCAGAGACCTCATGCATCCTAGTCCTTTGTATGTATTGTTCATTGTTATAATAGGTCGTCCTCGAAGATATCATATTCTTATGTATTTTATTTGGGACTCTGGACCTCTAGAAGCTGTCTTCCTGCATGTTTTTCAGGTTTCAAACTTCATGTCCTTGTATCTCATTCATTTCTGAATGGTTTTTCACGTTCTCGGTATTATAAATTTTCATTTATTCCCACCTTTCCAATGGTACTCAAGTTGTATTCTATTTCTTGGTATTCGTCGAGTTAGCAAAAGTTTGTGTGCACATTCGGTAATCATGTGTGTCGCTCCCATAGTTGTTCATATGCAGGCACCATTTCTGTTTAATTGTTTGGGATTTATGCGCAAGTGTTTGTATCCTCAATATGGGCTTCCATGATTTATTTCAGATTTTTCCCTCATGATCTAAGGTTGTTTTGTACTTTCTGTGCTTTGTTTTGACTGGGGTCTTCCTTATTTGGACAGAAATTGGTCTTCACGGTCTGCCAAAGTGTGGATCTTGGTTCCAATGGCCAGTTCCCTTCGCATCGCCACCCTCACATGTCTTTAAACATGATGCAGATTTCTATATTCCCGTCATTGATATAACTTCACAACGGCTGGACCGTTTGGGCTGAAACTTTGCATAACTATAGTTTCTTATTTATCATAATTCTCGTGTAAATTTTGTTGTATGTTTTAAATATGGATCCTTCGTGAATGTTGCCTTTTCCCTGAGCCATGACTTTGATGTCGCTTTTCCCATTATTGAATATCGCATTGATGCATAAACCCTTTATTATGAAAATTTGGGTGGATTAAGATTAGATCCCTTCCTTTCTAATGGGTTATCAAGGTCGTTACTGCTTGTTCTTCGCACTTGCCTTTTAAATGTTGTCCTCATTTTCCGAGAGTTCGGGTCATATCTCTGTTGTTTATGGGTAGTTTTCCCTGTAATTACTTTCATTGGGTCCGTTTGGGAGACATCTACATTTCCTATTATAAACACGATTTTGAATTTTGCATTGGTTCCTAAGGAATCTTTGTTCCGTGGTACTTCCATCCTCGGCTACATGTGTGGGCGTGGGAAGGTAGTTTCCGTGGAAGTTCTCTGGTTGGTTTTATTGTCAAATCTTGCCCGATTGTCCTAGTTCCTTGTTTAATATTTGCTATAAATTACCCTGAGCATTCCGTCTTGTTGGTGCTAAGCTCGAAGTATTTCTATTAATTTTCTTTTTTCCGATTTATTGTATGTAGTCGTAAAAATTCGTAAAAATTCAGGTTCTTCTATTTTCTGATATGTACTTGTCATATGGGGTTTTCTGGCATATTTCCATAATGAGTTTCCATAGGGTGACCATTATTTCTCCTACAGCGGGTGTGCCCTGACACTCTGGAGGTGAGAGATCTTCCCCAGCTTGGGTGAGATCAATGTGAAATGGAGTTCTAGGGGTATTGGGCCCCACACTTACTCCATGTAAGTTTTTAAAACCTTCAGGGACCAGCCCTGATGTGGTTGTTCTTTCTGGATTGTGTTGATCCTTGTCATTGTCTGATGACGGCTGTTGCTTTGAATCTCCCATAATGGGAGATTGCAGTTTCTTTATAAACTGCTCATTCTTCTTTATCGTCGCTGCAGAAGTGACCTTGCCCTTGTGGGCATGTTTTGGTGCCATAGGCGCTACTGAGTCAAGTTGTTAATGCGATGTGATAGTTATTTGTGGGTTGTGTTGTACAACACACCTCATACACTTAAAAAAGTGTGAGGTCTCAGTGGGGGGTGCTCAGCACACTAGGTCATAAGTGATATGAATGTGTGTATTCTATGGTGTGTGTAAGCAGTTAATGGAAGTTCCCACTTACCCATGTGACTATATGCACATCATAATTACATATGGCTCAGGGTTCAGGGCTATTGCCCTGACAGTATGGTTCAGATGGAGATGAGACAAGAGGAACTAGATGGACTGGATGCCAGGAGCACCAAGGGCTCAGGAACTGGAGGTAAGGTCAGAATGCTGGCAAGGTCCAGGGTCAGATTGTTGACCAAGTCTCACTCAATAGGACAGGGGGCCAGACACTGGGTTGGGGCTGGTTAGGATGGGTTTTGGGTCGGCAGATTTGCCTATCGGCATTGGTTCACCACTGATGGAGCCCCAGGATTTGTTGGTCATGACACTGCTGTCAAATAGCACATAGCTTTTATGCCTACTATTTTGATGTGGGCCATCAGTGTTCTCTTTGATGAGAGTGGTCTATTTGCAGGATACTTTCCTGCATCATTTGAGATGTGAAATTTTTGCATTGAACAAGGGGTCTGGGTTTCATAGGACTTTTGGTCCTTCTTCCCTTTCTCCCTGTTTTCCTTGGGCACCTTCATGTATTTCCCCAAGGCATCTTTCTTTGGTGCTTCCACCAAAGCTTCAGCAACTTTTTGGTCCACCATGTTCTCTAGCTGGCATGCTACAACCAGTTTGATTTTATAATTTGTGTTGTTGTGGTCAACAACAGACATCAGGCCCAGTCTGATGGTTCTGACACTCACCTTTGTTGAAATTCTTGTTTCTTGGTACGCTGTGGACCGACCATTGAATACAACGGACTATATTTCTTGCACACGGACATTTCCTTGTAGGATTGCCCGACACTCTCATTGAGGCAGCTACAACTCATTTGGCCCTGGGCTGAGGCATACATCAGCAGGATCCAGCCCTGTACAACATGCTGGTGAAGATTTATATTGACAGCACCTTTGTGAGGCCCCAGCCCATGTCTATATTCTGCCCATGTGTAATAATTATGTCGCGACGCTAATTTAGCGTTGTGGAAGCTTCTCTATTTATTTGTGCCGAGAATGCATTAGATTGTATATAAACCCTCGGGGTAGCTGTAAAAGGCGGATCAGCCTTTACTTCTACCCCGTTAATATACAGCAAATACTTAGACGGACAATTGAGGCCTGAGGCAAACGGGGGAATGGAACGTTACCGTCCCCAAACTAGTAAGATACCTTTCAACCTTCCTCAAAGAAAATATTGTGTGTATGTACTTGATTTTTTACATCTTATGAAATGGTGCAAGGATATTTCACTAAATTTGACCCCTGTATTTCGACGTATCCTCTTGCTAGACATCTTGTATAATGTCCACCTTATGTGCACATGACAAATTGGACCCAACAGTGTCAGATCTATTCAGGGTCCAGAATGGCTTCTTCTGTTGTGCATGTCCTCTCAATTTCTCAATTTCTACTGCAAACACATTTTCTCAATGTCAGACAGAACTACAAGATCCAAAAGCCAAAAATCAAAGCTGGGTACACTGAGGGTATCAAAGGAAGATGCCCAACTGGAACCCGTGGTGGCAGCTACCTTATCTAGGGAGGCCACTAACACTTCCTGCCTGCTACCCCACTGCTGACAACCTCCCCAGTTGCCCCCACCATACATGGCCAAAATATTGCCCACGATATTGCCCCAACCATTCAAAATGGATTATCAAGCAATATCAGCCTTAGGCCCCATGGAACAAGCAACTACAGGGAGCATCAATGCATTTAGTCTGCCAAACACAATCTGTGAGTGTCAAAATTTCTAGGATAGAAAATCAAACTCACATTTTTTGATTCCAGGTGTGCCCTCAGGAGACAACCCACCACAGTGTGGCATGCACAGCCTGAGTCTGAATGAGCCTGAACCGATAGGGATTACCTACATGGTGAATGTAGGAGGGAAATTCAAAGCTTGCCAGCGGCTCAGTACTGAGAAGTATAAGAATTGGCATGCTGCAATTGTTGAGGTGTCGGGGTTTGCACAGACATACACCTTCAAGCATGAGCTTGCTTGGAAGATGTACTCGGCTCCTAAGAACCAGGACCCAGTTGCCATTGACAATAAAAGTGACTACAAGATGATGATCTGTGAGGTTGAAAATGTGAGTGTGAAAAAGGAGCCAACAGTTGCAATTATTATCAGCAACTTGGTATGTCAATGAAACTACAGCTTACTAGACTGACTAATTATTAATGGGTCCATTGTTTGACAGCCAAAAGACAATGCAGAGTCATCTTGTAGTGACAAACAGACTCGAAAGTCAAAAAAGGCAAGGATCGAGCAACAAAATGAGAGACTGAGTTCCCCAGCCACTGCCTCAGATTCCGAGGCTGATTCTGAGTCCAGGCCACACAAAATTCCAGGGGCATTGTCAGTTCATGAGCTGGAAGAGTTGATTAGAAAGAACAATGCCTTTTGCGAGTCCCACCAAGAACACTGCCATGTGTCTTCAGCTCATAGCAGTGAAGGCCATCACATTGTCCTGACTCAATCAATGATTAAGCATTGGGCCCAACAAATTGTATATACATTACATCATGATTGATATATGCTGCTGACCTGATATCATGTGTTTGGTTGCAGGATTAGGGTGTTGCCTCAATTAAGGAGATACCAAAGTTCTTCCTTAAAGAGGCCAACTCTCCTGCACCAGTGAAGGCAGTTGAGAAATGGGCGAAAAATCCTCTACCTCCAACTTTGTCAGGGCAATAGCCCCAAACCCCAAGTCTGATGTAACAACAGTGTACATAGAGTCACGTGACTAAGCGGCAACTTCTGGTTACCACTTAACACCATTGTATCACTTATGGTCTGGTGTGCTGAGCAACCCCCCTGAGACCTCACAGACTTCTAACATTCCACCTGTGAATGCTGGACTGGGCATGTCTGTCATGGCCAATCCCTCTCTTGTTCAGGTCCCCATGGCATGGCTGGCAATGTATCCACCTTCATATTACTTTCCAGATCCAAGGACTACCTTCCCCCCCCCTGTCAGGGCACACCCGCCTGACCCGGGTCCACCCAGACCCACCTGGCCACACCTCACCCGCTCCCTGCTGTCCATCCCTCTCCTTCCTCCCTCCTCCCTCCTTCCCTCTTTCTTCTCTCTCTTTCTTCTCCTTTCTTTATTTCATTCTTCTCATCTTTCTCTTCCTGTTTATTCCTTCTATCTACACAGACCACTTTCCTCTGTATCAATGTACTATTGACCCGTCCAGCCCACACACCCTGGACGGCTTCCCACTGTACCCAGCATGCACGCATGCAGCGGACACTCTCGGGATCCCCCATGGGGACACCCAGATGGCCATGGCTGTCTCCGAGGACGATGTGGTGCCTGTCATGTGACTCAAGCTGCATGTACATAAATGTACCTGAAGTGGAACCAAAGAAGTACCCTTCTTCTCACATTCTCCACTTCAGTCTGAGTGGCCAGGGACTGCTGTCCCTTTCTGGACCTGCCAGTATGCATGCCTGGTTTGCACCCTGCGAGGGCCCCTCTGCCAGGTGATACATCTGGACCCCCTCTACCCTGGACGCATCCCTGACAGCAGAAGAAGGTTTCAACCTCATCTCCCTGCCTCCCCAGCCATGGTGTCAGAAGAGCAGTATGAAGAGCTGCTGGCTCGCTTCCAAGAGCTCCAAGCCATCGTGGAGAGCCAGGCCCACAACCACCCCCCACCCACACCTGCACCAGCACCCGCCCCCACGCCTACCCCTGCACCTGCACCCGCACCCAGACCCAAACCACCTAAGGTTGCCCCCCCCACTCCCTTCTCAGGAGCCAGCAAGGACCTTGACCGTTTTAAGGCTGAGTGTGGGATCTATTTCCACGTTCGCGCAGCTGAGTTCCCCACCACCCTCTCCCAGATCCTTTTCGTGTTGTCTTACATGAAAGGAGGACCTGCAGGGGCATGGGCCATGCAACACACGATCACGCTGCTTACAGCTGGCTCCCCTTCCCTCACCATGGACGAGTTCAACACAGAACTTGATGCCATGTTCCAGGACCTGAACCGGGAGGCCACAGCCAGACAGAAGCTGGCAGCCATCTGCCAGGGAAGCAACTCTGTGGATAAAGTAATCCAAGAGTTCGAGATATTGGGACCTGCCTTGAGGCTAGGCGACTGTCAGGGACGCGTCCGGGGTAGAGGGGGTCCGGATGTATCGCCCGGCAGAAGGGCCCTCGCGGGGTGCAAACCGGGCGTGCATGCTGGCGGGTCCGGGAAGGGACAGCAGTCCCTGGCCACTTAGACTGAAGTGGAGAAGGTGTTATTGTTATTAAAAGGGAAAACTATACTACTTACCTGAAGTGGAGAATGTGAGAAGAAGGTTACTTCTTCGGTTCCCACTTCAGGTACATTTATGTACATGCAGCTTGAGTCACATGACAAGTGCCACATCACCCTCGGAGACAGCCACAGGCATCCGGGTATCCCCGTGGGGGATCCCGAGAGCGTCCGCTGCATGCGCACGTGCTGGGCACAGCGGGGAGCCATCCGGGGTGTGTGGGCCGGACAGGTCAATAGTACATTGATACAAAGGAAGGTGGTCCATGTAGATAGAAGGAAATAAACAAGAAAAGGAAAAGAGAGAAATGAGATAAAGAAAGGGGAAGAAAGAGAGAAAGGAAAGGGGAGGAGAGACAGAGGAAGGAGGAGGGAGAGGGTTGGACAGCAGGGAGCAGGTGTGGTGTGGCCGGGTGGGTCCGGGTGGACCCGGGTCAGGCGGGTGTGCCCTGACAGCGACATAGGATGGGTCAACCGTTTCAAGCAGGCAATCAATTCCTGCCTCCGGGAGAGCATATACCAGCTCCGCCCCATGCCCACTACTTGGGCCAAGTGGAAGCGCAAAGCCACGCTCCTGGACAACCAGTGGTGACAATTCCAGGCCACTCAACCATACACGTTCCCACCCAAACCCATGCTCCCGCCAACTTGACCCCTGTCAATCGTGACCCCACCTCACACATGACCCCACCTCACACATGACCCACGCCTGGGCCTCCACAACTCGCACCACTGCCTCCACCCTCCCCAGCAGCCTGCCCCATGACAGGGATGGGCCCACAACTGATGGACCTCAACTGCTCAAGGACTGACCAGAGACAGTGTTAGAACCAGGTGGATTCAGACGACTCCGGAGTGGAATTGGAGACTTAGCGTGGAAGGACCTTGGCCTCAGCAACTCAGGCAGAGCGCTGTGCCATTGCTGGTTGTCCTGGGGGTCCCTAATTTCGGATCTAGCAGAGGGAAAGTCTCTTGGGGGGAATTCAGGTCTATTTCGGACTGAGGTTACAAGTTACTATGTACATTGTATATAAGGAGGGGTCCGGAATCAAAAGGAACAAGGGTAGGACGAAAGGAGACAAAGGGAGATGGAAAGAGGAACAACACTGAGGGTCAAAGGTTTGACTCAATGGTGTTTCTCAAAGGAGGAATGAAGGGCCAAGGCCCAAGGAGGAAGGAAGGAGGATGGGAGTGGGGAATGGCCAGCTGACTGAATAGAAAGGAAGCAGCAGCCCAAATAGGAATGAGGGAGTATAGCGGAATTGAATGGAGCAATGCAATAGTTGCAAGGTCCGACATAAGTCCGGAAAGTCCGAACTCGGAAGTTAAACTCCGGAATATTGGCAAACATAATTAAATGGAATGAGCTAACCAATACAATGGGTATAAGCGGAGGTGGGGTCAAAGTCCGAGGTCAGAGCTAAGACCGGAGGTTCCGGAGATGGAGACGTGAACGGGATTCCAGAGCGGAGGCCCGGAGTCGGGAGCATAGGTGTTGCATATTCATCTGGAAGGTGTCGAGGTTGGGGTCGGACCCGGAATGTTCCAGAGTCGGACCGAAGGTGGTGTCAGAGCCGGAGGTGGGATAACCTCTTGGGAGTCGGCAAGGAGGGGGTGGTGGGGGGGGGGTGGGACTCTGGGGGTCAGGTTTGGAGTTCCGGGAGCCCAGAGCAGAGGTCGGGATTGTATGGATATGACAGACAGTGCTACAACTGTAACACCCAGGGGCACATCCTACGAGACTGCCTGCACCCCAAAGTCCACTGGGCACGATGTCTCCACCCTGAGGACCTTCGAGCGTTGATGGAAGGGCTGAAGAGGCAGCTGACTGAGGAGCCAGAGACGGAAGGAACAGAGCCAGAGATGGAGGCTCAGGGGGATTTTTAGGAAGGCGACCGGTGAGGGATGCATCCCAGCTGCCCATAGAAGATAGCTTGTGTAAATACCGCAGTGCATGTGAGTTGACACCAATGCCAAAACTTCACCGAGTTATTGCAAAGAAGAGGAGAAAAAACGCATCCTCAGCCTGTGAGAGTAAGAGAACCATAGAGGCAGCACCCAAAGTGGCAGTATCCCTGCCTGCCATCTATGTCCTCTCCAAGCAATCCCCCAGATTCCTCAACCTTACGGTAAAACTAACCACCCTGACCTCCCTCCTGTCAGTGTCGGTATCAGCCCTCCTAGATTCAGGAGCCACTGGGAACTTTGTGAGCCCTGAGTTCGTCCAGAAGCACAAGCTCGAGACAACCCCAAACATGGAGCCATAACCGAAGAGCTGGAAGCCCTCCTGATGTTTGGGCAGCACACAGAGTGCGCCCGCTTTGCAGTTGCAAACCTGGGATGACAGTCCCTCATCATAGGGCACTCATGGCTGCTACACCACAACCCAGAGGTAGACTGGGCACAACAGAAAGTCATCATGTCCCGTTGCCCATCCTCCTGTGGACAGCTGCGAGCATGAGACGACCGGGACCCTGCACTAGAGCTGGGGGATGGGATCTACGCTGCAATCATCCCCCCCAGCTGGGGACACGACCTGAGGGCCACCACGACCCCCTCTCAGCGGATGGCCCAGGAGGCCCATGACCTGGATGCAGAACCCACATTGTTCGAGACGCTGGTGCCAGAGCACTACCAGGACTTCCGGGATGTGTTCTTGAAAGAAGCCTTCGACCAGCTGCCCCCTGGAAGCCCTGGGATCACGCTATAGATCTGGTACCAGATGCCAAACTGCCCAGAGGAAAGACCTTCCCCCTTTCGCACCTGGAGCAGAAAGAACTGGACGAGTTCCTGCACAAGAACCTGCAGAATGGGCAGATACGACTGTCTAAGTCTCTGATGGGAGCACCAGTCTTCTTTGTCAAGAAGAAAGATGGATCACTACGCCTGGTACAGGACTACCAGAAGCTGAACGAGATCACCGTAAAGAACTCGTACCCACTCCCACTTATCTTGGACATCCTCGCCTGCCTCCAGAATGCCAAATACTTCTCTGCCCTAGACTTGCACTGGGGGTTTAACAACGTCCGGATCAAGGATGGGGACGAGTGGAAGGCAGCATTTGTGACCAACTGAGGGCTGTTCGAGCCTATGGTGATGTTCTTTGGGCTGTGTAACTCCCCTGCGACTTTCCAAACCATGATGAATGACATCCTTAGGGACTTCATCAACTGGGAAGTCATTATCTGCTACATGGACAACATTCTCATCTTCACAGCCACCCTGGAGGAGCATCAGAGGGTCGTCCAAGAAGTCCTGGAGACACTGTGAAAGAGGAGGCTTTTCCTGAAGCCAGAAAAGTGCAAGTTTGAGTGGACCCAGATCGAGTACCTCGGCCTCGTCATCTTGGAGGGTAGCATTGCAATGGACCCCATAAAGGTCCGTGGAGTCCTCGACTGGCCAACCCCAACCAAAGTGAAGGAGGTGCAGTCCTTCCTGGGGTTTGTAAACTTCTATCACCAGTTCATCAAGGACTTCTCTGAGAAGGCACGCCCACTCCACAAGTTGACCCAAAAGGCCCAAACCTGGAACTGGGGCACAAACAAAGATGATGCCTTCCGCGCCCTCAAGGAAGCTGTCACTACTGCCCCAGTTCTCTCCTTCCCCTCCGACTCCGGCCGGCTTCAAACTTGAGTGCGATGCCTCCAATTTCGCAACCGGTGCGGTCCTCTCCCAGCTCCAACCTGACAGGGAGTTCCACCTGGTGGCATTCATGTCCAAGAGCTTTATGGACGTGGAACGTTGTTGTGGGGACAACTCCGTGTACCGCAAAAAGTCGGATTCTGTGGAATTTGGTCACCAACACGCAGTACATATCCGCTGACGCTCCCGATACTCATTCTATCACTATCCAACACTCCATCCACTCACTCCATATTTTTCCTTATTTTCCCCATCATTCCCGACAACCCCAAGCAAAATTCCCACGCCCAACCACGCCGCCAATTTCACCCCCTCTCCAGACCTCCATATCCACACACACAACCCAGCCGTTTTTCCACCCGATAGTGATGCTCTACCACCCTTCTTTACCCCCGGAGCATTTTCCAGAATGGCAATCCCATATCCGGATGGTTCAGCACGGAGTATACTCTCACGTGGTCTTGACAGCACCTGTCAATGGCCACATCTCAAGAAGTACTGCACCAAACGGGACGAATAGGGGCTCGTTGGAAAGCTGGAGACGAGGAGGTTGCTGACGGGAGGATAGGCGGGCGCTGTGGCGAAGTGTTGCGGAGTTAACCTTCACAATTTCCATTTCGGACCCGTTATCACATATTCCCCATTCATTCATTTTTCTTTTATTGTTTCTTTGTTCCCAATTGGATATTCATCATTTACGGTTGCCTAACGGCCCGTTTACATTCCCCCATGCCATTCATTTCATTTCAAACTAGATAACAGCTTGTACATAACAAGTTAGTATTGAATAGACCGGTGAAAGAGAAAGCAGAAGTTGCATCCAAGTGGCAAAGACGCCATCCACAACTATAACGCCTCCCCTGAGTCACTTGCTTACATCTGAGACCCCTTTCCTCATAATACTCAGGTGAGTGTTGAGTTGAGGCTCTAACAGACCCGCTAGCGCCCCAGGACCCAAAAACCCGAACCTCCATCACACATGCATTCACTACCACCCTCCTGCCTTTCTCTGTCTCGAGTCTAGGTGATAGACCCGTTACAACATAACTATGAAGTGTACGACAAAGAGATGCTCACGATCGTCTGAGCTCTTGAGGAATGGTGACACTTCTTAGAAGGTGCTGAAGAGAAGGTCAAGGTCTACACTGACCACCGCAACCTGGGGTACTTCTGGATGGCCCAGAGGCTAAATCGACGCAAGGCTCAATGGTCCCTCTTCCTCTCCTGCTTCCACTTCACCCTTGTCCATCGTCCCAGGAAGCTTATGGGAAAACCGGATGTGCTCTCCCATCATGCTGACCACCTGAAAGGGAAAGACGACAATGAAGGGTTGACCCTCATCCAACCAGCCTGGTTTGAGGCCCGTGTGACAGAGGCATTCTCAGTAGAAGGTGAGGAGGTAGGCATCCTATATCGGATACACAGGGCAAAAGACCACAATGAGAGGGTAGTAAAAGCCATGCGAGAGCTGGGAGAGGGGATGCTAAGGTCGGATGAATGGGAAAGGCAAGGTGAGCTGGTCCTGTACCAAGGGAGGGTATATGTCCCAAAAGACCCCCAACTCCGCCATGACCTAGTGAGGCTACACCATGACACATGGGCAACAGGGCACCCAGGGTAGTGGAAAACCCCAGCTGGAACTTGTCTCCCGTGACTACTGGTGGCCCTGGATGGCAGGGTATGTCGGGTGGTACGTATGCAGGTGCGACACCTGTAACTGTGTCAAATCCTTCCCCTCACGAAAAGTTGGGAAGCTTACCCCAAACAAAGTCCCTACCCATCGTTGGCAGGTAATTTCAGTGGATATGGTGGGAGAGCTCCCAGAGTCCAAAGGCTATAATGCCATCTTGGTGGTAGTGGACCGCCTGTCCAAACATATCCACACAGTCCCCACTGTAACGACCGTAGACTTGGAGGGTATCGCACAGCTCTTCCTAGAGCACGTCTGGAAGCATCACGGGCTCCCTGAGGAGATCCTCAGCGACAGAGGAAGCACCTTCATCTCCTGCTTCTCGAGGGAGCTCACGGACCTCCTAGGCATAAAACTGACTCCCTCGATGCCCTACCACCCCCAGACGGACAGACAGACTGAGCGGGTCAACCAAGAGATTGAAGCCTACCTCCAGGTGTTCATCAACCATCGACAGGACGACTGGGCGGATTGGCTCCCACTAGCGGAATTCTCCTACAACATTCCACCCACCGAACCCCTTTCGAACTCGACACCAGCCAGCACCCCAAATGGGGACGGTGAAGGCTGCACTGGAACATGCAGCGGATGAGATGACCCACTACTACGGCCGAGACCGTGAGGCAGCCCCAGAATATTGAGAAGGTGACCAAGTCTGGCTCAGCGCCCAGAACTACATGACCAACCATCCAACCAAAAAGCTGGACCACAAATGGCTTGGCCCCTTCAAGATTGTCAAAGTCATTTCCCCAGCGGCCATCAAACTCCAACTCACTGCATGACAGAAGGGTGTTCACCCGGTCATGTCTGTAATGAACATCAGACCACACTGCCTGGACGATATCGCAGAATGACCCACTGACCCCTGCCCAGGCCCGGAACTTGTAGATGGAGAAGAGGAGTATGAGGTTGAGAAGGTATTGGACTCTAAGTGGCTACGCCGGAAACTCTGGTATCTGGTAAAATTCATTGGTTGGCCAAGCTCAGAGAACCAATGGCTCCAGCAGGACCACTTAGCCCATGCCCCTGACCAGATCAAGGAATTCCACAGGACGCATCCCCTAGCCCCAGGGAGAGAAAGGGAGAACCACCTGGCCACTTTGAGGTGAAGCGGCTTAAGGAGGGGGTGATGTCAGGGCACACCCACCTGACCTGGGTCCACCCAGACCCACCCAGCCACACCTCACCTGCTCCCCACTGTCCATCCCTCCCCTTCCTCCCTCCTCCCTCTTTCCCTCTTTCTTCTCTCTCTTTCTTCTCCTTTCTTTATTTCATTCTTCTCATCTTTCTCTTCCTGTTTATTCCTTCTATCTACATGGACCACTTTCCTCTGTATCAATGTACTATTGACCCATCCAGCCCACACACCCCAGACGGCTTCCCACTGTGCCCAGCATGCACGCATGCAGCAGACGCTCTTGGGATCCCCCACGGGGACACCCAGATGGCCATGGCTGTCTCCAAGGATGACGTGGCACCCATCATGTGACTCAAGCCGCATGTACATAAATGTACCTGAAGTGGGCACCGAAGAAGTAACCTTCTTCTCACATTCTCCACTTCAGTCTGAGTGGCCAGGGACTGCTGTCCCTTTCTGGACCTGCCAGTACACATGCCCGGTTTGCACCCCATGAGGGCCCCTCTGCTGGGTGATACATCCGGACCCCCTCTACCCCAGACACGTCCCTGACACCCCCCCCCCCCAATCACCTGGCACCAAGTTCATTTGGCACCAGTACCCAATTCAGTTATCACCAATGGCAGGGATCATCACAGATGGCAATGTCAAGCAGTAATGACTTTACACCCCCTTCATCAGCATTCCCCAGTATTGCACAATGGCTAGGAATGCTTGAGGCCAATGCAGACTTCAATCCCAATCAACTATGCTTCACTCAATATGTCTCTGAGATCAATGAGCAGGGGTATCACTGTTTGGATGAGCTTCAGAATAAGGGGCTTTGTGAACTCAGTGTTGACATTCCCCCTGGTCTTTCAGAGAAATTAGGCCATGCAATGCAACAGGAAGTTAGAAAATTTCTCGCAAATTTTTGATGTCACACAAACCTTAGTGATTCTTCCTTTCATATTTTACTTCACATTACAGAAATAAAAGATACACATTTAATCTACAGGGTACCCTGAATCTCTAAACCACCCTTCTGCATCCTGAGATGTTATGGTACAGTAGATATCACACAAATGGTTTTCAATGACGGTGTCACTCTCATTATTCATCATCTCCTGCATCCATGTTCCATGGCAATGCAACTTATGTTTAAATTTGGGGAATGATTCTTCAATTGGGTTGTAGTTGGGAGAGTATGGGGGAAGATATATCAGCTTACCCTGCTGAATGACATGCATGTTATCAATATACATGGAGCATAAAACAGTCAGCATACCATCTCTCAACCATATGCTTGATGGAGGGATGCTTGTGAATTGAACAATTGTCCATCACAATAACAGAGTTCTTGAGTGGGAATGGGTTCATTTCTCCTAACAATTTGCAAATGAAGTGATGAAACAGTCGCATATCATACAAGCCATTCCATGCTTCAACATAGAGTGGGCCATCCAATGATAGCCCTGGAAGTACAGAGAACCTATGGATGGAGAAGCCAAGAGCATTAATACCTAAGCAATCCAGAATGATATGTGCACACCTTTTGCCTTTTAAGTGGCTTGAATGAACAGTGGCCCGGTACCCCTTCCATGCCCATCCTCTGATTCAGAGTGTTGTATGCTTGTCAACAGCAGTCTCATCCACAAAGACCAGCTGGTTTGGAAGATAGTTGTCAATGACATGTTTCCACCACTCCACACACTTCTCTTCATTGCATTCCCAAGCTTTGCGTTGCAACTTGATGTTGAACAAGTTAGAATGCAACACATAAATAACAGTTGGTTGTTCATACATACCTTCTTCATGGTATATCCCTCATGGGACAATGTCCTCCATATACAAGACCGGGAGACAACTTTGGTGTCATATCCATACATACCCAATCCCGATCTGACTCCTGGACCCTCCGCTTCACCTCTGGAGTCCCACCCACCCTCCGTCTGCTCCGATATCCACCTTCGGACCAAACATCACCCCTCCTCCTCACTCCTCACGTCACCTCCTCCCCTTCTGTCCCTCTCCTACCCTACTTCCATCCACTCCAATATCCACTTTCGGACCTGACACCATTCCTCTTCTCATCACTCTCCTCCCTCCTCCCCTCTTCTGCCAAACCTCTGCCAAGTTACGACCTTCCACTGCCATCCCATACCTCATACTCAGACACTGCCCATGCCTTCGCTCCGAGACTCCATCATGGTCCCGACCTCAGACTTTGACCCCACCTCAGCTTAAGTCCACTGCATTGGTGACCTCATTCCACATAAACACCATTGCCAACATTTCTCGGACTTTCAACCCTGCCTCCACAACCTCCATAAGCTCTGCAACCTCTGAGCTCCACAGACCATACTCAGCACTTTCACCACTTGTAATGTATCTTTCATGATTTCCCCTCATCCTTATTTGGACTACTGCTTCCTTCCATTCTAGCCAGTTAGTCATCATCCCCACTTCACCTCATCCTCCTGCCCCCCTGGGCTTTGCCGTCCCTATCTCCTTTTGGATGTACCACAGAGTCTAACCCATGACCTTCGGTACCGCTCCACTTCCATCATCCCTTTGTCTCCATTCAGACACCTTTGTTCTGATTCGGACCCCCTTTGATTTTCTTGTGCTTTCATCTCTCTACTATATACAGGGCTTGTACATACTCATTTTAGGCCCTCAGTCTAAAATCGACCAGAAATGCCCCCTAGAGACTTCCTGCTCACTGCTTCTAAAATTAAGGACCAAATGGACAAACAGCAATGGCACAGTGCTCTGCATGAGTCACTGAGGCCAAGGTCCCTCCTTGCTAAGTCTCTGGTTCCCCTCCAGAATCGTCTGCCCTCACCCAGTTCTAACATTTGGCATGCCATTCAATAAGCCTTCGCTGGAGCTCATCTAAGAATAAGTCAGGTTGTTGTTAGAACTGGGTGAGGGTGGATGATTCCGGAGGGGAACCAGAGATTTAGCAAGGAGGGACCTTGGCCTCAGCGACTCATGCAGAGCATTGTGCCATTGCTGTTTGTCCATTTGGTCCTTAATCCTGAGGGCTCCCTGCTCACTCCCCCACTTGCCCCTAGGCTCCCCTACACTTGGCCGACTCCCCCACAGCCACACTGACCTCCCTGCCCTGAGTCCGCCTCTGGCACTGACCTAGCGTGACTCCATGACATTGCCTACTCCGCTATGATACCATTGCTGCTATCTGTTAGACACTGGTCCGGGGTCGGCACCGAGGGTCGCCATTGCGGGCCGCTATAGGCCGCGATGGCTGTGATGCCGTGAACAAGGCCCGGGGGTAGGGCATTTGGCCTCAGCAACTCTAAAGGGAGTGCTGTGCCCCCTAGCTGTCTCTTGGCCCTCATTTTGGACTCACTGGGGTTGCCTTGTTGGGGTCAGGACTTAGGGGTCGTGTCACGACCCGGCAATTCCCACGGTCAGGTGATCACTCCCCACACCTTCTCCCTCCCCCACTTCGACCCCATCAACTCCACTGCCCACCCGACACCACCTGAACAAGCCCACCACCCTTCCCCATCACCACTACCTGTTTCCATGGCCCATCACGGGCCTATGAGTCTTTCCTTATCACGCTTGTTTTTCTTGACAGCTGTACACGGCCGTCCTTCTCCCACACTCTTTGTTTGTTTTCGTTCCTTCTTAACCCTGCCTGCAATCTCTGTGAGATCTGGTGACTTAATTCTATTCATCCCATTATACTTAAATACCGGTTGTACACTACCTCGTACTTTAGTTCGAAAATCAACTAGGGTTACCCCCTGCACTCTCTGTCTGACCCAGTTGCACCTTCTGCCTTCTGAAATATCGGGGCCGCGTCAAGTACAAGGTGCAACACTCACGAACGAGTCGTTGAAGCCGAAACCCCTTTCCGCCACGATTGTGATCCCCACCCTTGACAGGCTGTTATGCCGGAGCAGCGGACCTTAACGGTTGCTGACAGCGAGTCACAGTAACGTTTTCCCACGCCCTGACAGGTCATGGTCACATTGATATTAGAGCTAAGGTACAATAAAGTATCATACAGGATATATATAGGAGGAAGGAATGAATGGAAGCGGACCCGGGCCGAAGGCCGAAGGGTCCGGAAGCAAACAAGAATAAGGAGCAGGGTTGGCCACATAGCGGCCGGCAATGACCGAGGGTCAAAACAAACAATAACAGATAAATAAAGGAAAGAGCGTAGGGCCACGATAGCGGCGATGGTATCGTAGCGGCGCTGGACTCGGAGTTGGGCCAGAGTCGGGCACGGGGATGATAGCGGCCCTGTAAGGGCCAAGTGGGCAGGGTAGGGGAGTCGTGCTGGGCACGGTGCCGGAGGCGGACTCAGGGTGGGAAGGTTGGTGTAGCAGCGGGGGAGTTGGCCAAGTATAGGGGAGCCTAGGGGCAAGCAGGGGAGTGAGCTGTTAGAACAGGCGGAAACGGACGACTCCGGAGTGGAATTGGAGACTTAGCGTGGAGGGACCTTGGCCTCAGCGACTCAAGCGGAGCGCTGTGCCATTGCTGTTTGTCCATTTGGTCCTTAATTTCACAGTAGGTGAGCAGGAAGTCTCTTGGGGGCATTTCAGGTCGATTTCGGACTGAAACCAGACGAGTATGTACAAGCGCCGATATATAAAGAAGGGGCAAAAGCACAAGGAGAACAAAGGGTCACCGAATCGGAACGAAGACGTCCGAACGGGAACAAAGGGTAGAGGGAGCGGAGCGGTACCGAAGGTCATAGGGCAAGACCTGTGATACGTCCGAAAGGAGGTAGAGGGGGCGCGGCCCAGAGGGGCAGGAGGATGAGGGGAAGTGGGGGTGATGACTAACTGGCTAGAATAGAAGGAAGCAGTAGTCCAAATAGGGATGAGGGGGAATTGCAAGAAATACATTACAAAATGGCGAGAGTGCCGGAGGCGGTCCGCGAAGCTTGGGGGTTGCGGAGCTTACGGAGGTTACAGAGGCGGGGTTGGAAGTCCGAGGAATATTGGCAATGGTGTTTACGTAGTATGAGGTCACCAATGCAATGGACTAAGACCGAGGTGGAGTCAAAGTCCGAGGTAGGGACTATGACGGAGGCTCGGAGTAAGGTACGAACGGTGTCCGAGTACGAAGTACGGAACAGCGGTGGGCGGTCGTAACTTGGCGGAAGGGTGGCGGATGAGTAACGGAGGGAGGAGAGAGGGGACAGGTAAGGAAGAGGGAGTGGCGGAAAGGAGAGTAGTCAGGTCCGAAGGTGAGTATCGGAACGGACGGGGGAAGCGTAGGGGGATGACGGGAGGGTGGAGGTGTTGTGAGGGAGGAGCGGAGTTGTAGGAAGGGTGGCGAGTGGGGCGATGTTCGGTCCAAGATGAGTATCAGAGCGGACGGAGAAAGGGTCGGAGAGGTAAGAGGAGGGGTGTGTTGCCAAGACCGAAGGTGAGTATCAGAACGGCAGTGGTAGGTTATGACTCCGGAGGTGAAGAGGGTGGAGGTCCGGAAGTCGGGTCGGGGTCGAGTATGCACGGATATGACATGAGCAGGGAGTCCTCAGGGAGGATAGGGCTGAGGTCGGGGCTCGTGCTCATGCTTGCATAGTGGGAACGGGCTCGGGCGGCATCGGGACAGGCGGCTAACGGGCCAGAATGCACAGCCATGACACTATCGTGGCCCTACACCCCTTCGTTTATTTATCTGTTATTGTTTGTTTTGACCCTCGGTCATTGCTGGCCGTGGTGCGGCCAACCCCGCTCTTGTTCCTATTTGCTTCCGGACCCTTCGGCCTTCGGCCTGGGTCCGCTTCTATTCATTCTATCTTCATATATATATCCTGTATACTACATTATAGTACCATAGCTCTAATATCGATGTGACCATGACCCCTAAGTCCTGACCCCAACAAGGCAACCCCAGTGAGTCCGAAATGAGGGCCAAGAGACAGCTAGGGGGCACAGCACTCCCTTTAGAGTTGCTGAGGCCAAATGCCCTACCCCCGGGCCTTGTTCGCGGCATCACAGCCATCGCGGCCTATAGCGGTCTGCATAGGTGACCTTCGGTGCCGACCCTGGACCAGTGTCTAACACCTCCCCCATTTCCCCAAGCCAAGCCCCAAAGGCAGACAAAGGGAAACAGAGGGAAGAACCTCTGTGTTGGCTATCCGAAAAACTACTGGACTTGTTCCAGGTCCCGTCCAAATGGAGGACAGGAAACAAAGAACAACTTCTTCTCAGGCTAAAGGCCTGAGAAGGTGCAAAGAAACGCCCTGAGAGCAGGATCTCTCAGAGTGCAGAAGCTCAAAAAGAACTTCCACTGTTTACACTACCCCATGCCATGCCAGACAAGGCAAGGTTGCCAACCTCAGAGGAGGTCTCCAAGATCATGAAGAGGAGGCAAACCAAAATGAGGGAGTTCGCTGAGGAAGCCTTACAGAAAAGTAAGGAAAAACCAATGAACAGACCTCTCCATGAAAGGGAAGCGCCCTCTGTGACAGCCTCGCCTAAACAAAGCGAGTGTGGAGTATTTACTCCAAGAACCCCTCCTGGAACCCCCAGAAGCAACAATGTTAACTGGAGAGAGTCACTACTCGCCCAGCCAAATTTCCTCCTGGAAAACCAGGAATCGCACATAATAAATGCAATAAACTTGGTCCCAAAAAAGATTGAGGAAACAAGCCATAATAGCATGGTTCGTCTAGAGATAACTCTAGAAAGAATGGCCAATGCAATCAATGCATTTACTGATAAAATCAGTGAGCAAACTGACTTGCTGAAGGAAATAAACTTCTCACAAAATAGTGAGGAAACAAAAAAATACCCCTGGGCCATGGGCCAGGATAAAACCAGAACTCGTGAAAAATTCATGAAAAGAACAACCAGTGAAAGTACACTGGAGTATCATCAGAGATGCAAAAGAGATTCTTCTCCCAAGGATAGGAGAAGATGATGCTGAAAGGAGGCACCATTCAGAAATCAGGAGGAGAATTGGCACATACCAAAGGTTTGGCCAAACCTCCACCTTTGACAAGCCTCTTGAACAGAGAGGTAACACAACCACACACTCTCAAAACAATGAGAGAATCCTGATACAACTTCAGGTAAGATCGCCAGAAATGAAAGAAACACTGTGAGAGAGACTCCCTCCAGCAAAAACCCCTCCAAAGGAAAAATCCCCATTGGATAGCGACCCTGCAAAGGCAGGGGAGCAAGAAGAGTACCTGGAAAAATGGTATGAAAAGGCCATAAGAATGGCCGAAGTGAGAATACTCACTCCCTACCCAGAGGGAGTGAAGCCAGAAGCTCTGAAGAATGGGCTGGCTTTCCCTGACAAGAAATGGTCAGGGGAGAACGACATGGAGTCATTCTGGCAGTGGTTCACAGAACTACTGGGATTCCTTGCCTTGTGAGGATGCAAAGGTCCCCAATTTGACAAAGTCCATCTGGACTGCTTGATTTGCAGATTAGGGGGACCCGCATTTGACCTCAGAATAAGACTCCAAGTGTCATGGCTGTGCATTCCGGCCCGTTCCTGGCCCGTCCTGATGCCACCTGAGCCCGTTCCTGCTATGCAAGCGTGAGCACGAGCCCCAACCTCAGCCCTATCCTCCCTGAGGACTCCCTGCTCACTCCCCCACTTGCCCCTAGGCTCCCCTGCACCTGGCCAACTCCCCCACAGCCACACCAACCTTCCTGCCCTGAGTCCGCCTCTGGCACCATGCCCAACATGACTCCTCTACCCTGCCCACTTGGCCCCTACAGGGCCGCTACCAATCCCACACCTGACTCCAGCCCAACTCCGAGTCCAGCGCTGCTACAATACCATCACTGCTATCGCGGCCCTATGCTCCTTCCTTTATTTATCTGTTATTGTTTGTTTTGACCCTCAGTCATTGCTGGCTGCTGTGCAGCCAACCCCGCTCCTTATTCATGTTTGCTTCCAGACCCTTCAGCCTTCGGCCCAGGTCCGCTTCCATTCATTCCTTCCTCCTATATATATCCTGTATACTACATTATAGTACTTTAGCTCTAATATCGATTTGACCACGACCTGACCCCAGCAAGGCAACCCCAGTAAGTCTGAAATGAGGGCCAAGAGACAGCTAGGGGGCACAGCACTCCTTTAGAGTTGCTGAGGCCAAATGCCCTACCCTCGGGCCTTGTTCGTGGCATCATGGCCATCACAGCCTATAGCGGCCCGCAATGGCGACCTTCAGTGCCGACCCTGGATCAGTGTCTAACACCAAGATGAAACACTCCTCAGAGGAGATGAGGGCATGTTCCTCGAAGTTCTCAACATACTGATGAGGACTTTCATCAAAGCCTCTGCCGCATTGAACATGACAAAGAAATACTGCAACATTAAATACGAAGTGGAAAAAGGCCTAAAACAGTTCTACTTAGAACTGTCTAAAGCAGCATCCCAAATGGTGATGCCACCAGACCAGGCGTCTTTCAATGCCAGGTTTCTAAATGTCAGGGCATGTCTTTGGGTCGCTAGCATAAGTAGTGCAGCGCCACATGGCCCATATCCCCATCAGGTTCTTCTTCTTTTCCGCTTCTGACCTTCTATTTGATCTGGTCACAGTATCAGTTATGATGCCGTGTGATCTTCTATCATCTTTGATCCACTCCTACCAGTTGTTAGTTAGTTGGCTAGTTACCGTCTCTACTGTGTATATATATCCTTTGCTGGCATGGGCATGTCCCCCAGCTTTGCTATCAACTTGGTTTTGGGGGCATCCTTTGTTGCAAGCACACACAACCCTGAGACTAAACAACATTCCCCTTGAATGGAAGAGGGAAATGATCGCTCATGACAGAATCAGAGCAGACTTCTCCTCAAACAAGGAGATGTTAAAAGCAATATCTTGTGTAGACGAGATAATAGATGGGCTGAAGAGCTCAAACCCAGATGGAAAGAGGATATATCCTCGAAAAATTCGAGGAAAACTGACCAAAAGTCAGTCCCAATTTGTGGCAAATGCAGCAAAATAGGGCAAACAAAAGATTGCCCAAAACATCATGCAATGAGCAATGAAAAGCCAAGGCACATAGCCACCATGGAAATTGCGAATTCATCAGAAGAAGAGTCGGAAGACTCATCAGATGAAAACCCAGAGAACAACTCTGGTGACTCCAGAGCATCAAGCTTCGAAGTAGAGGACCCATACGAGGGACCTCAATACTCACCTGATTCAGAGGGTGAGGAAGTTAACATTGAAAGAGGGCTCACGGCTCTCTATGCCGACTAAGCTCATGGGGCCAAACTCTCAAAACCCTCTACTTTCTCTCTAAACTTCGCTTGACTCGATCCTTAACTCCATGGTGGGTTCTCTGGGATTTCTGCAAGGTCCGGGCTCAACAAATCCACTACCCACTCATTGCAGGCTAGATTGTTGCCCTTATTCCTACTGTTGGAATTCCACTCACTCACTCCCACTCTAGCGCATCCTAGCACCTTAGAGAAATTGGGGGAGGGGAGAACTTCTTTTCAAAAATCCGGTATGTACAGGATTATAAGAAATAATTATTTTTAGAAATAATAGATGAGAAATATTGGTGCCATATGGCACCTGGGTACCTTATTAGGCGAAATAATCAAAAAGGGTAACAGTAACAATCAAAGAATATCAATCAATAACTGAAATGATGCAAAAATATGAAATATATGAAAATAAGCGATTTCTCAACGGATTTACGGAATTAAGAGCCGAAATGAAAAATACAGCCGGAGATAACTCTCACGCAGCCAATAAGCATTTTTACCAATTTATTAGACGCCGTGGGAACGAGTGAGGCTGGAATTCTGGGTTGCTGCTTGAGATTCCCATGCCTGCACATGCCCGTGACCTGCTGTGCCTAACTTCTCCAACATGGAACTCTGTCAAATCTCCACCGATTGGGACGTTCTTGGTATCGTCAGAATTGTACGAATTAGGACTATTTCTAGGTACCAAATTCGTATCGAGTTGTCGGATGAATGAAAGTGGTTTTCTGAATGTGTGAACAGGTATCTGAGCCGGTTCTGCATGTGGGTGATTATCCCACCTACAATGTCAGGACCATAAGGATGGGCCCAATGTCAGTTGTCGACCATAATGACATAAATTACAAAATTAAACTGGCCATGGCATGCCAGTTAGAAAACATGGTAGATGAGAAAGTCACTGAAGCCTTGGTGGAAGGACCAAGAAAAGATGCCTTGGGGAAATACACCAAAGTGCCCAAGGAAAACAAGGAGAAAGGGAAGAAGGACCAAAAGTCCATCGAAACCCAGACCCCCTTGTTTGATGCAAAATTCCACATCTCAAAAGATGTGGGAAAATACCCTGCAAACAGACTGCTCTCAACAAAGAGAATGCTGATATGTAAAAATAGCAAGCGTAAAAGCCTATGTGCTATTTGACAGTGGAGCTGAAATGGACACAATATCGCTGGACTTCCTCCATGCAGTCCACATCCCAATCCTCCAATTGGAGAACCCAGTCATCTGTCATATCCATCCCCGGCCATCGACTTCCGGTCTCTCCGATCCCTCCGTTCTAACTCCGCTCCCCCCTCACCAACCTCGGAGCCCCCGTATTCCGCAAACCTCTCGGTACCCCTCAATGGTCACCACCCCCTCATTTCAATTTATTACCTACGCCTCCCTAAGTACGGAGCCCCGAAGACTTCCGGACAGCTCTGACGTCCACTAGCGCACTCCCGCCTCTGCTGGGCAATACACTCGCCTGCCCTGCAGAGCCCACCTTCGGGCCTATCCCTCCTTTCCGTTTCTGGGTTAATGCCTGCCTTTCCGCTAACCCCGCGAACCGACTCGTCGGTAATATTCAATCGGCTAATGTCTTAACCCCGTTAGCTCCGCTCCGTTCGGCTCCGCCAATTGCGGAACCGTCTCCGCTGTAACCATATATATACACTACTTGTACATAGGTTACGCCCCAGCAGATAAATCAACTAGAGTTACCCCCCCTAGGTTCTAAGTGCCAGTCAGTAAGTTAGGGCACGGACGTGTCACTAGGCACAGCGCTCTTGGCAGAAGTCGCTGAGGCCAAAGCCCTCCGTTACGAGACATTCCTTCGTCTCAAGTCTGGTCTCTGACATCATCCTCCAAATGGGGATGAAAGGAACAAGATCACAGATCTTGTTCAGAATGAATGTGGACATTGAGATCAATGGCCATGCAGAAAAACACTACTTTGATGTAATTAACATCGACAGATACGACACCATATTTTGCACCCCCTGGTTAAACAAAAACCAGGTAAGTTTAGACTTCCAGTCTCACAAAGTGAGAACGGTGAACAAGGGTAACATAGACACCCTTGGAGTCAGTGAAGACCATGCAACAAGATCACATGGGTGGAAAACTCAAGCAAGGGCTCAAGAACAGCCAAAAAAGAAGCCCCCCAGACAGGGAGGTGAGACAAAAACACACCTCAGGGTAATTGGAAGAAAGTACCCTGAAGGTTGGCCCAATCCTAGTCCAGAAGGACTAGAACTTCCAGATGTACCACATCTGGAAGGTTTCTCCATGAATAGCCCTGAGTTCAAAATACTCAGGGAGTGGTGGAGAGAGAAATTCGAAATTGTGATGGTGCCAGTGCCATTAGAAATGCCTCCCTTGAGGGAGGTAAACCATCAAATCCTGTTAAAGGATCTGAACAAGAAATTTTGGGAAAACACCCCAAGATGTCCTGCAGCACTGCAGGAAGCACTAGCGACCAAAATAGATCACTATGTGAAAGCAGGATGGTGGTATCCCACAAGCAGCAAGTGAGCATGCCTGCTACTATGCATCTGCAAAGCAGATGGATCTTTGCGCATGGTAATCAATGCGAGAAATCATAATTCAAACACAATTCTCGACATCACACCAATGCCAGACATGTGACTGATCCAAGAATCAGTCACCAGAGCAATATACCGATCCAAGATCGATATGTCAGATGCATATGAACAAATACATGTGCATAGGACGACGTTCTCTATGCCCCATGGGATGTACAACTCAAACACGATGCAGCAAGGAGACTGCAACACTCCCTGTACTTTCCAGCATGCATTGACCTGGGAACTACAAGGAGAAGTAGGCAGATGCCTACATGTCTGGTTCGATGACATTTTCACCAGCACAAGCTCGGTGGAGAACCACAATAAAGCATTATTGTGGTTGTTTACTCGCCTCAAGGGTGTCATATCTGTTATGGAAATGGGAATTTCCCATTTTAGACTCTTATGGGTTCTGTATCACATGATTTGTATAGTAATTGAGTTCAACCAATCAATAATCAACCAAAAACCCGAGAGTAATGTCTCTGTGAAAACATCTATAATAACACTTGCCATATCTATTGTAAAATCATATGAGCTCAACTTCTACCCTTTTCCACTTTCCTGTGCCAAGAACGGACGAAAATGGGCATCTCCGGCCCCATTTTTGTAACAATATCCATACAATCCCGACCTCCACTCTGGGCTCCCGGAACTCCGAAACTACTCCAGGGCCCTACTTCCCTTCCATCACCTTCTCCTTGCTGACTCCCAAGAGGTTATCCCACCTCTGGCTCTGACACCACCTTCGGTCCGACTCCGGAACATTCCGGGTCCGACCCCAACCTCAACACCTTCCAGACAAGTACGCAACACCTATGCTCCCGACTCCGGACCTCCGCTCTGGAATCCCGTTTGCATCTCTGTCTCCGGAACCTCCAGTCTTAGCTCTGACCTCAGACTTTGACCCCACCTCCGCTTATACCCATTGTATTGGTTAGCTCATTCCATTTAATTACGTTTGCCAATATTCTGGAGTTTAACTTCTGAGTTTGGACTTTCCAGACTTACATCAGACCTTGCAACTATTGCATTGCTCCATTCAATTCCGCTATTCTCCCTCATTCCTATTTGGGCTGCTGCTTCCTTTCTATTCAGTCAGTCAGCCATTCCCCACTCCCATCCTCCTTCCTTCCTCCTTGGGCCTTGGCCCTTCATTCCTCCTTTGAGAAACACCATTGAGTCAAACCCTTGACCCTCAGTGTTGTTCCTCTTTCCATCTCCCTTTGTCTCCTTTCAGAGTACCCTTGATCCTTTTGATTCCAGACCCCTCCTTATATACAATGTACTTAGTAACTTGTAACCTCAGTCCAAAATCGACCTGAAATGCCCCCAAGAGACTTTCCCTCTGCTAGATCCGAAATTAGGGACCCCAGGACAACCAGCAATGGCACAGCGCTCCGCCTGAGTCACTGAGGCCGAGGTCCTTCCATGCTAAGTCTCTGATTCCATTCCGGGGCCGTCCGAATCCGCCTGTTCTAACAAAGGGGGCAAAGTTCTATATAAGCTGGAAGAAATTCCAGCCATTCACTCCAATACTAGACATTCTAGGAAGCCACATGGATGAACAAGGCATCCATGCTCAAGTGGACAAAATGGAGAAAATCCGCAACTGGCAAGAGCCAGTAGACCACAGGAGTCCTACAATTCCTGGGAATGGTAGAATATCTATCGATATTCATGCCAAATGTCAATGGCTACACAGGGCCACTGCAAACAATCTGCTCCAACAAGCAGACATTCAGGTGGACACACTCCACCAGAAATGCTTTGACGAGATTAAATGTCTCACATGCAGGGCTCCGATTCTGAAGCCCATCCAGTGGAATCCACTGGAAAACCTCTCAGAAGAAGAGAGGAGTAAACTCCATGTCTGGGTCATAACAGATGCATGCCCAGCAGGCATGGGCACACTAATTGGACAAGGTGAAAAGTGGCAGACCTGCCACCTGGCCACATTCATGTCCAAGAATTTTACCAACACACAATGTAGGTACTTTGCCTATGAACTCGAGGCACTGGGCATCCTCGAGGCACTCATGAGATGGCAAGATGATCTCATGGGAGGCCATGAATTCACAGTAATCATGGATCACAAAGCTTTGGAATATTTCAAAGCAAAAAACCACAACTTGAGTAGACACCTGAGATGGCAAGCCTTCTTCGCAAGCTTCAATTGTGAAATAAAATACATGGAAGGCCACAAGAACAAAGTGGCAGATGCACTTTCATGGCACTATGACTCAACTGACAAGGATCTGCATTTCAACAACTACATGTCAGTGGATATCCATCTGGATAAACATGCAGAAGACATCATCCCCGACAGAGTCAAGGAATATGAAGAACTGCTGCTAAGCAGTACTCTGAGTAAAAACTCAGAGGAAAAGAGACTTGCAGCAATACGTGCAAGAAATACCCTAGAGGAAGCTCTAGGGGGAGCGCCCAAAACCTGGAAGAAATCATAATTCCAGAAGAGAACCTTTGAAAACAATTTGAATCAAAAGACCTCATTGAGGCAATAAAATCTGGATACATGCAAAGCCAGATCCACTGGGAAATCCTAGAGAACCCCAGGAATTTCAAAAACTTCTCCATAAAAGATGGGCTGATAACCTGACTTGGAGAAGGAGGAATGACCCAAATAGCAGTCCCAAAAGGGAACTATGAAAGGAAGTCCATTTGAGGAATAATCCTCAAAAACATCCATGAAACAATTGGACACCTAGGATCCAAGAAAACAGTGGAAACCCTCCATCAATACTTCTGGTGGAAGTTGATGAGGAAGGACACCCACAAGTTCTGCAGGTCTTGTGGAACTTGTCAGACAACAAAGAAAAGCACCAGGAGAAATCCCAGACTGCTTCACCCACTCCCCCCAGAAACACCATGGTCATCAATAGCCATGGACTTCACAGGTCCATTCCCAACAAGCTTGGGATATGATTGCCTCTGGGTAATCATCTGCAGGTTGATGTCCAACGTCCACCTGATTCCGATAAAAACAACAATGAAGACATTAGTGTGAAGTTGTAAGACTTCACAGTCTACCACACTCGATCATATCAGATCGAGACTCGAAATTCACGCCAAAATTTTGGCATGAACTACACTGAATACTCAGTGTGCAGTTGAAATTCACAACTGCATTGCATCCACAAGGTGACGGCCAAGCGGAAAGAATGATACAAAAAGTACATGTGATGGTCAGACCAGATCAACGTGACTGGGCAGCGAAGCTGTTGATGGCAGAATTTGCAATCAATGTGAGCTCAAACACATCAACAGGATTTTCCCCATTTGAATTAATCTATGGCCACATGCCAAAGATGTGCCTAACAGCACCACCCTTGGACTACCTGGGAGTGAACGACTTCACCCAAAAGGTGAAGGAAAACCTCATGGCAGCACATGACATGATAATACACACTCATGCTGCCCAAACAATCCAGGCAAATAAGAAAAGATGCCCAGACCTGCCTTTGAGAAAAGGCAAGCTCACATACTTATCCACAGATAAGTTGAACCTACCCAAAGGAAGGGCAGGCAAACTAAAGCCCCTGTATATAGGGCCTGATGAAATTCTGGAAACATTTCTAGAGATGTCAAACTATGTCCTCAAGTTGTCACCACAACTTGAACAATGTGGAGTCCACCCAAGATTCCATGTATCTCAGCTTGTGCCTCATGAGCCAAATGACCAAGAAATCTTCTCAAATAGGGAAGTAAACATATTTTACAATTTCGGGGAAGACCCTGATTGCGAAGCAGTAGTTTGCGAAATCTTAAACCATGCATGGGTTCATGACGAACTCTGGTTTAAGGTCAAATGAGAGCTAGGGGACACCACAGGGGAACCCCTAGGAAATTGCAATGACCTCGTCCACCTGGACAAGTACCTCACATTACAAAATGTGAGGGAACCAGAAAATCTCCCTATCAAAGAAGATAGGGAACTCTCAGCATCACTACACCCCCAAAAACAGAGATGGAAAAAGTGAAACTGAAGGGTGATTGCCCACAGCCAAGAGCGTGGGAAAATTCTGGGCGAGTAACTCACCCAGACAGCCACACCATGTGCTAGAGATCACAGGCTCATGTGTAAAACCATACACAATTGCGGCGAATCCCACGCACACAAGAACCAAAACCCCCCCCATCACCACAAGAAACAAAATGACAAAATGTTGTTCTCTGGGGGAGGCAACCCTCAATTCGATCCAAACAAGCCACCAGACATCGAGATACAACAACCCAAGGAGCAAGGCTCCTCGGAACAACAACAACACCAGGCATGAATAAGCACCATGGACTATATGACACATGTGGCACAAATGAGTGCCGTGAACCAACAACCTCCTGTGATGCCAATCAGCACTGCATACCCCCAGCCTCCTCAAAGGGGCTTCCAACCATATGCAGTGCAAACTGCACCAATGGCACAACAAGCACCATTCCAGGGGCAGCATTTGCTGCTGCAGCCCCAGGCACACTCCCCAGGGAACTTCCCTGGCCAAACCACTCCCTGGATCAGCCAATTTGGCCCAGGTCCAACAACACCCCAGCCAAATACAGGCTGGGAATCAGCCATCGCATCAGCAGTAGCTGCTCAAACAGGTCAACTCCATCAGGAGTTGAAAGAGATGAAGTCCCTCGTAGGAGGGAGATGAGGGAGTGACAGCAGCTCCTTGTCCAGACCATCCAAATGGGCACAGTCTGACAACTCAAGGGCATCAGATGATGCCTGCAACAATTTCGCCCATTGGAGGTGTGAGTACAATAGAGCATGAAGAGATGCTGAGGGCATCTTTACCTCTAGAGAGAGAAGTCGATCTCCAGAAGAGGGAGATCGAGTTACTGAAATGCGAGCTCAAAGAGGCATGCGCACTGGCAGATCTCGCTGCCAAACCCATTATGATGGGGGCCTCCCAGGTCCGGGTTGCATAAGGGCCCGCCCTCAGAAGGGCAAACCCATGTCGAGGGGAAGAGGGAGAGCAGTGGGCAACTGACAGCAGACCCCAAAGCAGGGACCACTGCCAGAGGTGGTGGGCCGCTGAGTACCTCAGCACCCTATGGGCAAGCTACCCTGCAGGGAAGTGTCCACATGCTATACAAGACTGCTGAACTCAATGAGTTCGGCAAAGTCAAAGCTCCCATCAATGTATCAATTGACCCCAACATCCCCATGAGAATAGCAGGGTCAGAAGTGGCACACGATGCTGCATACACTTGGTGGACAAGCGTGAGTGGAAAAGAATTCATACATTGGTACGAACAGGCTGAAGCTGCCTTTAAAAGTGGCAAGGTACATAGAGTCCTTCGTGAAAAAGTGGAGGAAACCAAGAAATATTTCTTGGGACTCCCGAGTATTGCAAAACTCATGGAGGAGTACAATTGCCCAGAGAACAGGGGAAGAATATCCTGGGAGAGCCTAGGCAAAGCTGCCAATGTAAAGTCGAGGACTGTTACAGGAATGGGTTCCGGGGAACCCAACCTGAACCATTCGGCTCACTAATGGAGGTGGCTGCGTAGCCATCAGAGGGAGAGTGGAATGGGACAAGTGTCTGGCAGTGTAACCTGTGGGTTGGCCAACGGTAACTTGGCGCTCCTGGGAGCATACCGGTAGCGAGTATGACATGGGCTCCTTGAGGGAGCCACCTGGCTGTCTGCTAACGGGGACTTGGCGCTCCTGGGAGCGTGCCGGTAGTGGGTGTGCTGGGAGCGGTTGGCTAGCGGTGACTTGGCACTCAATGGAGCGTACCGGTAGCGTGGGACACTGGGACTCCCAAAGGGAGTCACCCAGTTGGTGGCTATTGGTGACTTGGTGCTCACAGGAGCGTACCAGTAGTGGGAGTTGTTGGGGAAAGCGGGCTGGTGGACCAGCACACGGTAGTGAGTGACCGTGGGAAGTGGGACCCGCGGGTGCGTGGCCAGACATTCTGGAGCTGCCTGGACTACATCCCTCTCCTAAGGAGGTGGGATAGGCTACAGTTCCCGATAGGGAACTTCTGGTTGGATGGGAGTGACTGCTCAACCACCTGGTGGACTGGTGGGAGTGGGCAGCAGGAGGTTGGGCGTGGGAATGCCCTCCTCGCTGCGGTTTTGTCATGGAGAGGATGAATAGGGAGGTGGACATGGTTCCGAGGTTACAGGTTGAGTTTACAGTGGTGGCACAATGGTGAGGGTGTTACAATTGCGGTACAAGGTTTGTGGGTTGTGTATTCGATAATTAGAAAACAATTCCGGCAACTGCCTTACATGTCATATGACTCATAACTATCTAATATAAATATTACAATGTTCAAGGGAAATCCCTTGAAACTCAACAAATCCCCCAGCCAGCACCAAAACCCAGTGGGAAAGCTTGGCATGGGGTTTGACAGCGAAATAAGGTGATGGAATCCCAAAGTCTGCTTACCTATAGTCACGGACCATAAGATTCTAGATCCGTTTCTATAACAAGGACTCCTGAAGAACGCACTGCAAAAGCTGTGGGATGGGAAGTGAAAGCTTCCAAGTGCCGAGAAAGAGACACGAGTCTCTGCGCTGGACAAACGAGCCAGCAACCACCCTTCCCCATGGGAAGAATGGTAAACTTACCGTATTCCACACCTGAGCCAAGTGGCTCAGGAACACAACAACCCACTCCCACCCAGGAAGCATCCACATTGTCGAGTCCACAGCTCGACACTGTAGCTCAGGCTATGTCATTGCATCCTGTCATATCCATCCCCGGCCATCGACTTCCGGTCCCTCCGATCCCTCCGGTCTAACCCTGCTCCTTCCTCACTAACCTCGGAGCTCCCGTATTCCGCAATCCTCTCGGTACCCCTCGATGGTCACCACCCCCTCATTTCAATTTATTACCTATGCCTCCCTAAGTACAGAGCCCCGAAGACTTCCGGACAGCTCTGATGTCCGCTAGCGCACTCCTGCCTCCACTGGGCAATACACTCGCCTGCCCTGCAGAGCCCACCTTCGGGCCTATCCCTCCTTTCCGTTTCTGGGTTATCGCCTGCCTTTCCGCTAACCCTGTGACCCGACTTGTCAGTAATATTCAGTCGGCTAATGTTTAACCCTGTTAGCTCCGCTCCGTTCGGCTCTGCCAATTGCGGACCCATCTTCGCTGTAACCATATATATATCCCGCTTGTACATAGGTTACACTCCAGTAATAAAATCAACTAGAGTTACCTCCCTTCAGTTCTGATTGCCAGTCAGTAAGTTAGGGCACGGACGTGTCACTAGGCACAGCGCTCTTGGCATAAGTTGCTGAGGCCAAAGCCCTCCGTCACGGAGACTCTCCCTCATCTCGAATCTGGTCTCTGACACATCCGATGCAGCAATTGGATGTCCAGATGAACAACCCAGAGGAAAACCCTCCTCCAGGGCAATAACTCTACCCTCGAAAAAGGAGAGTGACACGACGAGTCAGGTCGCAGGGTTAGCGGAAAGGCAGGCGATAACCCAGAAACGGAAAGGAGGGATAGGCCCGAAGGTGGGCTCTGCAGGGCAGGCGATTGTATTGCCCAGTGGAGGCGGGGGTGCGCTAGCGGACATCAGAGCTGTCCGGAAGTCTTCGGGGCTCCGTACTTAGGGAGGCATAGGTAATAAATTGAAATGAGGGGGTGGTGACCATCGAGGGGTACCAAGAGGATTGCGGAATACAGGAGCTCCGAGGTTTAGTGAAGGAGGAGCGGAGTTAGACCGGAGGGAACGGAGGGACCGGAAGTCGATGGCCGGGGATGGATATGACAAGGAGGAGAGAAAGAAGAGAAGCAGAGAGAGGTGGATCGATCTACAGAAGTAGTCGGAGGGGGCGGAGGAGAGAGTGGTACATCAGCAACACTATCTACAATGGGTAGAACATTAACCGAAGGGTCAACATTGAGAGGAGAAAATAGACCATTTGAAAGAGAAAAAGAAATGGGAATATGGAGGGAGGATAAATCGGAAATGGAAGACGCGTTTAAACGCACTTCTTTGAGTGCACGGAAGGAAGGATCGCAACCCCCGGTCCGTGTGGAGTCCACAGGGGTGCAGACTAATTTTTTGCTTCTGTGGAGGCAGATCCTTGCTCCTCGGTCTGGGCCAAACGGGCCTTAGACGTGCGAGAAGAAGACTTGGGACAGTCCTTGACCATGTGGCCAGACTGACCGCAGAACATACAAAGTTTCTCGTCGAGACGACGCTTACACTCTTGTGGCGTGAGCTTGCCATTGTCTCTGAGTTTAGACAAGAGGTCCGGCTTAGCGGAGCTGGCCTCGGACTTCTTATTGTCCTTCGGAGGCCTACTACCGAAAGCGGAGTTGAAAGAGGAGGAGGAAGGGATGGGGTCGGAACGAGAAGCGGTGGTGGACTTGTCGAAAACGTTAGAGGAAGAGGGTTTTGCGTGATGTGTAACTTCCGATTTACGCTCCCAATAGCGCGCATCGAGAGTTTGGGACAAGGTGCGAAGTTCAGAAAGAGTAGAGGGTTTACCTACTCTGGCAATATCATCCTTGATACGTTCCGGCAATCCGTTATAGAAAAAACGACGAAGTGTGGCTTCTCCGTAACCATGAAGTTGAGAGGCGTGTCGGTTGAACTCAACGACATATTTGTTGATGTGGTGCCTGTCCTTCATGTCCAGGGTCATTAGTTGAACTTTGGCGTCGCCCACAGGATCGTGAGGGCCGAAGTTAGTTTGAAGTTCATTAACAAACTCTTGATAGTCATTCATCCATCGCAGACGAAGCGTAGAATTTTGATCGAATAATAGATCCGGCTCGAACCAATCGAGGGCCATTCCCTTGAGGTAGGACTGTGCAAAGATGACCTTAGCGCAGTCGCTAGCAAAAGCGAGGGGACGGTCCTGGAAATTCAGTTCGCATTGGACCAGAAATACTCGGAGTTCTCAGGGATCCTTCCTGTTGACTGTTTGGGCTCACGGACCTTGGTCCGGAGAGCAGAGGATGGTCGTTGTCGTCGTCGTCCGGTGTGACGAGCCAGACTGGCAATGGCTTGGGCTAATTGTGCAATAGCCATGTTGGAGGTGGGTTCGGCATCGTTGGTGGTTGGGACAGTGGGGATGGGGGGATCAGCAGGAGGAGGATCAACGAAGTTGGGGACCTCAGAACCGAGTCCAAAGAAGTGGATGGGGTCTATGGGTTGTTCCGTGGTGTCTCCGAAATCGGAATCTGCAACTGGTGATCGATTCCTAACGGGGCGCATGATCGGAGTCAATGGGAGAGGGGTTTCAAGGTTAGAAAAGCTTCGAAACTCAACTGGGTTTCTCGCCAATCGACTAGGACCAGGCTGTGAGGGTTCTGGGGACGGTGAGGCAGAGTTGGGAACTAATGTGCATAGTTGCGAACGAGTGCGAAGGGTTTTTGGTGCCATGTGTGCTGACTGGGATGTGGCAAAAGTTGTGTGTATGTTGCACAGGAGCTCAAGTAGTTCATCAAAGAGCAAGTCTGGAGGAAGTAGCTCTTCTCTGAGTAGAGCTGTAACTCTTCAGTGAGATGGGGGGTGCGGCTGAGTTGGGAAAGTGGGAGTGAGGAGTCCTTCTGATGGATAAAAATCCTATTTGACAAAGATGTGTTAGACTGCTGTGGGTGCCAAAATCGGCATAGATTGTGTTTTGTACTCATACCTAGCATAATGCAAAGTCATGACAGTTAGGACTGTCTCAACAAGCTGCTCTGCTGGATAAAATTTGGGGTCACTGCTGTTGAGTTTCCATCTGAGTTTCTCGGCACTGACATGCAAGCCAGTATCCCCTTCAGCCATACTTGTGGCCCAGTGATTCCAAAGGATCCCCTTGATGAAAGCCCATTTCATGTGCCATAGCTCAGTGATTACAAGCACAAACTTGTGGGAGGAGAACCAAGTGCACCCTCGTGCAGTGTGGCGTTTCACTGAATGGAGTTTAGCAGCAGTTGAACAATCTGTCAAGAATGTGTTCCTTGGATATGTCTGATCACTATCCGGGTGATGCTGTCAGGTGGAGCTTGGTGTTCCAGGTCTATCAGGGCACACACCCTGACTAGCCCAGACCCGGACCCGCATCCGGACCCGTGTCCACCCGCTGCGCTTCCCGCATGCTCCGGGCCCGGTTCCTACCCCTTCATGTGACTTCCGGGTATCCCCGGAAGTTTTGCTGATATTGGGGCCACTGTGGGAAGATGAGAAGTTAGCTTCCTTCTCATCTTCTTACCCACAGTAGATTGTGCCCTGGATAGGGCTGGCCAGACCTGAGGCTGTGGGCCACAGGGGAGGGTCATGGGGACCTGGGAGTCGTCCCCTGACAAGGTCATCCAATGGTGGGTTGGAGACAGACCAGAGGTGGGGCAGAGCTCTGAGGGTGACAGGGTGTTGAAGGGACTCGGCTTCAGTGACTCGGAATGGAGCGCTGCACCTGGTATGTTCTTGTCATCCCCAATTTGTCAGGGGAGCTGGCGATGGAGGAACCGAGGCCACTGTCATATCCATCCCCAGCCATCGACTTCCGGTCCCTCCGATCCCTCCAGTCTACCTCCGCTCCTTCTTCACTAACCTCGGAGCTCCCATATTCTGCAATCCCCTCGGTACCCCTCGATGGTCACCACCCCCTCCTTTCAATTTATTACCTACGCCCCCCTAAGTATGGAGCCCCAAAGACTTCCGGACAGCTCCGACGTCCGCTAGCGCACTCCTGCCTCCGTTGGGCAATACACTTGCCTGCCCTGCAGAGCCCACCTTCGGGCCTATCCCTCCTTTCCGTTTCTGGGTTATCGCCTGCCTTTCCGTTAACCCCGTAACCCGACTCGTCGGTAATATTCAGTCGGCTAATGTTTAACCCCATTGCTCTGCTCCGCTCAGCTCTGCCATTTGCGGACCTGTCTTCACTGTAACTATATATACCCAACTTGTACATAGGTTACACTTCAGTAATAAAATTGACTAGAGTTAACCCCCTTCAGTTCTGGTTGCCAGTTAGTAAGTTAGGGCACGGACGTGTTACTAGGCACAGCGCTCTTGGCATAAGTCGCTGAGGCCGAAGCCCTCCGCCACAGAGACTTTCCTTCATCTCAACCTGGTCTCTGACAGTATTTTATTACTCCCTGACTAGTACACGTCTTGTATGGCCCTCTACTACAATACTGCTGAGGTGACCAAGTACTTCCATCAGTTGCTTGACCCAGCCAAAGACTCATTATTCCCTTCACCCCAACCACTTTCTTTGAGTGCGCACATGCACAAAAGCCGGAAGTACAACTCCGAAACCGACTCTGACTCCAAGAACAACAATGACAACACTGAGGTTGGTGTTACATTCCAGAATTGTGATGGTGGCCAGCAGTACAACAGTACTGTTGATCTCTTTGATGATGCTCAGCCACCTGAGACACCCAACTCCCGTTCTGTGGGTGACATGCTTTTATTCAACAACATACTGCTCTACCGTGACATGCTCCTGTACTGGGAGTTCCAGACTAGCATCAAGGATGGGGATGTTGGATGCACATTTGAAATCATCAAGGTAAGTACGTGGTGTTGGTTGCTGCTCTCCTACATTCACTTTTCCCACCAGTGGCTACGGATCTGGTTTTTTGGGGTTGGAGCAACAAACTATGGTCAAGAGCTGTTACATCAAGCACTTGACTTGTGGTTTCACTTCTCTGAGAAGATGAAGAGGGCTGTGTTCAGCAACTATGTCATTTGCCCATCAGGCCACTCCAATGGATGGGTGGAGTGTGATCTCCTTCAGGAGCACCACAACTTTTGGATCAAACAGGTGTTCAATGGCTGGCTGGCGAAATTTGATACCTCTTTTCTTAGGGAAGCTGTTGCCCTCAATATTGTCCCACTGAAAGAGCTGGCCCAGAATATATTTGAGAAATTTGGACTAAGCAACTTCTTCTCAGGTCGCATAAAAATCAACATGACATTTGACATTGACTACCTTGGCCAAACATATCTTATGGACAGGCACTACCTATGTCAGAGACTGTCAGGGACAGCTCCGAAAGCGGCAAGCTCCCTGCACACGGCACTCGGTGGGACAAATAGCGGCTGTGCATAGCGGCGATCCCATCGCGGGGTGAGCGTCCCCGACCACTCAGTCTGAAGTGGGAAGTTGAGATTATCATTAAGGGGGAAAGCTATGGTACTTACCTGAAGTGGGAAGTTGAGAAGAAGGCTGCTTCTTCTGTTCCCACCCCAGGCACTATTATATACATGCGGCTAGGGTCACGTGGAGGAAGCCACATCATCTCCGCACACAGCTGCACCTCCCTGGGTGTCTCCACGGAAGATCCCGGAGGTGGCCGCTCAGTAGGCTGGAGTGTGCACGGCACGTGCAGCAATCAGGGGGGCAGGGTTAGGTATGTAGTGGTACATAGAGAAAGGGAAATCGACTGTAGAATAGAAATAGAAATAGAGATAGAGAGAAAGGGGAAAGTGGGGGAGGAGAGACGGGGAGTGATAGCGGGGTAGTGCAGTATGGCACAGGGTCAGGCGGGCGTGCCCTGACAGAGACCAGATCGAGATGAAAGAATTGTCTCTGTGGCGGAGGGCTTTGGCCTCAGCGACTCAAGCCAGGAGCGCTGTGCCAAGTTACATGTCCATGCCCTAATTTACTTACTGGCAACAAGAACTAAAGGGGGATCAACTCTAGTCAATTTTATCACTGAGGTGTAACCTATGTACAAGTTAAGTATATATATAGTTACAGCGAGAGCGGGCCCGTGAATGGCGGGACCGAGTGGAGCGGAGCTAAAGGAGTTAAACATTAGCCGATTGAATATTACTGACAAGTCAGGTTATGGGGTTAGCAGAATGGCAGGTGATAACCCAGAAATGGAAAGGAGGGATAGGCCCAAAGGTGAGCTTGCAGGGCAAGCAAGTGAATTGCCCAGTGGAGGCGGGAGTGCGCTAGCAGACATTGGAGCTGTCCAGAAACCTTCGGGGCTCCGTACTTAGGGAGGTGTAGGTGATATATTGAAAAGAGGGGGTGGTGACCATCGAGGGAGGTGGAGGTGATTGCGGAATACAGAAGCTCCGAGGTTAGTGAAGAAGGAGCGGAGGTAGTCCGGAGGGACCGGAGGTAGTGAAGGACGATGGCTGTGGATGGATATGACAACCTATACCAAGCTGGTTGAACTCAGTCATACATTGTATTGGACCCTATTGAGCATGGATCCGCAAAACTTGAAGAGGGTGCATTGCAGAAATTTCTGGACAAATATTTTGGAAAGTAACGTGTACTAATTTATGTTTTATTAATCTAAATTCCCTTCTTCCAACATGAGTCATGCATGCTCAGTAAGTTTCCATTTACGTGGACCTGTCATTACCTCAGCAGCTGATATAACCTGGCTCCGTGATAGCAGTGTTTCCATGTTCTCTGATGGTATTCCAACTGGAACTCTGCTGCTGCCTTTGCCCCCAACACCCAGTTCTACATCTGCTTGCACCCTCCCTGACTGTCTGGGCCTTGATTCCTTCCCGTTCTTCCTCTTTGCCTTCTCTGCTGCTGCTTCCATCTCAACATTGAGTTCCTGCACCAGTCCCCAGAGGCTTTCTTGCTGTGGTGCTGTCATTCGGGTTACTGTAGGAAGGGTTTGAAGGAAGTTCATCAACTTGATTTTGCGATGTCAAAATATGGAGGTGATCAGTAAGTTTCCTCAAATCCCCATCACCAATTATCCTTCCAGGGGGCGAGTTCATTTGTTGCAGATCTGTCATATCCCGGAATCCCGACCCCGCACACTCCCACCACACCACACCTTCCTAACAACTTCACCATCCCCTACACCATGCCTCCCCACTCCCCAAGTCACCTTCCTTCCTGACTGTCTCAGCTCCGGTCTGGTTGCGGCACACCGAACCTTGGCCACTCCCATCCCGGAAGCTCGGTCCCGAGTCAGAACATTCAGAGACTCCGGATTTGCTCCGATATCCCAACAGACCTCCGACATCCCGTGACATACCCTTAAACCATTTCTCCACCCATTTCATTTATTTGAGTTACCCGCATCCTTTGGTGATCTCACTCACGTCATCACTTATTAGTCACCTTCCATTCTTAGCACAACTATCTTCTTCTTACCATTCAGTCGGCTAACCCCCCTTACCCATTTCTCGTTCCCATTCATTTTCCGGCCTCTTACTCTGCCCCCCCTTGGTCCGACACCTCAGTTCCCCATTAAAGATATCGTTCAGGACCTTTTGGTATTGGTACCTCTCGGTATCATTCGGCACCTTTCAGTGTTGTCCCATTGTCATTCAGACTTTGACTAAAGTCCTTTCCATTCCCCTTTATAAATAACCATAGATTAGAACCTGTAGTTCCTCAGTTCTAATCTCGACCAAAATGCTACCCAAAGTCCCTCTGAGTGAATCCCGTTCCCGCTCTACAAGATACCTCAGACATAAGAAATACAAGGACTAACTGAGACGTAATGGAGGCACAGCGCTCCCTCCGAGTCGCTGAGGCCGCATCCTTCTTAGAGCCTCTTGTACCATCCAGCAGAACCGGGCTTCCTGGAGAAGCTTCAGTCCACTACCGGAGCTCTCGGATCCCCCTCTAGTTGAGCCCCACCTGCATTCGGACTCACGCATTTACCCCTATGATCCGGGTTTTTGACAAGATCCATGTGTGTCAGTGTTAGAATGGGTGGATACAGATGACTCCGGAGTGGAATCGGAGACTTAGCGTGGAGGGACCTTGGCCTCAGCGACTCAAGCGGAGCGCTGTGCCATTGCTGTTTGTCCATTTGGTCCTTAATTTCACAGTAGGCAAGCAGGAAGTCTCTAGGGGGCATTTCAGGTCGATTTCGGACTGAGCCCAAAATGAGTATGTACAAGCGCCGATATATATAATGGAGGGGGCAAAAGCACAAGGAGACAAAGGGGATCCGAATCGGAACAAAGATGTCTGAACGGGAACAAAGGGTAGACAGAAGCCGGAGCGGTACCGAAGGTCACAAGGCAGGACCTGTGATACGTCCGAAAGGAGGTAGGGAGGGTGAGGCCCAGAAGGGCAGGAGGATGAGGAGAAGTGGGGATGATGACTAACTGGCTAGAATGGGAAGAAGCAGCAGTCCAAATAGGGATGAGGGGAAAATGCGAAAGATACTGTTACGGATACGGAGTCTCCAATGACCATATCCGTTGCATGGTCATGGACTTCTCCTCCCTATCGCTCCCCCTCTTTCTCTCTTTCGTCCTCTATCCCGATACCCTACCCTCCTTATTCGTTCTACCCTTTCCTCCCCCCTCATGCAAAGCTTTCCCCATTGGGGTTTTGGTGCTGGCCGAGGTTACTTGTGTTTTGCGGGATTTCCCGCAACCTTACCATTTGTGGATAGTCATGCGTCTTGTACAGAAACCGCCGAAGGCGGTTCCCGCTAACTAACAACTGCTCTACAACTGTCTTGTGTGTCGTCTTCTGTAACAACCCTCCCTGTGACTCAACTGAACCCGTGTGATTGTACAACTCTCAACATGTCTTATATGTCTGGTTATATCGAGTCCTCTAATGGCCCTCACTGTGAGAACTCGAGGTCGGGAGTCGAAGACTCTCGACATGTATTTCGTCCTATGGAATCTGTACCCTATGGGTCCTCATCACTCCGCTCTCCCCCCAGTACTCGACACACGACGTCACATCACGATCATAGAGATCGTGAACACTCTGAGGCCCACTTTCCCGTGATGCCGGCATGTTCGCTACGTGAACGCCAAGTAGCCGCCCATCCACCGTCTGTTTCTTCCTTCGTCAGTCATCATGTTTCCCTGCCAACGGTACGTTCCCTTTGGGAACGCCAAGTCACCAAAGGCCCTGTTAGTCAATCCTCATTGCACGCTTATGATATCAACCCGCTACCGGTATGTTCGCACTGCGAACGCCAAGTACCCGATGGCAGCTATACGAAGTTCTCACCCATCTCACAAGTCGTGACCTCGCACACGGTACGCTCCATTGAGGAGCGCCAAGTACCCGTGGCTGACCCATCCATCCTGATATCTCCGACTACCTACCATCAATCCCTTAATAGCTCACTACATCACCAATTGCGATCGATGGGAATTCGATCGTCCCCTCCCAGACAAGACTGGGACCACTCATTGATTACTTATCCCATTATGGTACAGACTAGACATGACCTTCGTCTTCCCACTATAAGAATGGATCGAGGAATGGGGAATTTTCCCCATCCCCGTAACAGATACATTACAAGCAGCGAAAGGGCCGAAGGCGATCCGTGAAGCTCGGAGGTTGCAGAGCTTATGGAGGTTACGGAGGCGGGGTTGAAAGTCCGAGGAATATTGGCAATGGTGTTTACATAGTATGAGGTCACCAATGCAATGGACTAAGACCGAGGTGGAGTCAAAGTCCGAGGTAGGGACTATGACGGAGGCACGGAGCAAAGGTACGAGCGGTGCCTGAGTACGAAGTATGGGACAGCGGTGGAAGGTCGTAACTTGGCGGGAGGTCGGCAGAAGAGTACCAGAGGGAGGAGAGAGGAGAAAGGTAAGAGAGAAGGAGTGGCGGAAAGGAGAGTTGTCAGGTCCGAAGGTGAGTATCGGAGCGGACGGGGGAAGTGTAGGAGGGTGACGGAAGGGTGGGGGTGTCATGAAGGAGGAGCAGAGGAGTAGGAGGAGGGTGGCGAGAGGGGCGGCATTCGGTCCAAGGTGAGTATTGGAACAGATGGAGATAGGGGAGGAGAGGGAAGGAGGAGTAGAGGTGGCATGGGGGGTAGAAGGAGGTGTGTTGCCAGGACTGAAGGTGAGTATCGGAATGGGCAGCAGTAGGGTAAGACTCCGGAGGTGAAGAGGGTGGAGGTCTGGAGGTCGGGTCGGGGTCGGGTATGCACGGATATGACAGCAGAGTTCTGAAAAGACCACATATAGCCATTATTGTTTACCCAACAGTGGAATTGATGCTTGATCAGGTGAGTTCAGCCATCATGTATTGTCAGGAAGAGTCTGTGATAAACCTACATGCTTCCCAGGAAGCCAATGCATGGGGAAAGAATATCAGATTTCTTGCTCTGAATGCTGAGACCATTGCCACAGCATATACGGAGCATAATTGTGATCTATGGGAGGAGGCTCAATGGCTTCAGTGGGATGTGATTGGCATGAGTCCAGAAATGCTTACTGATAGAGGTGCTGCCAAGTTACTGGAAGATCCTGACTTCAAACACGCATTGGGTTTCTGTGGCATTGATGAAGTCCACCTAGTACTAGACTGGGGAGTTTTCCATCCAAAGTACAGAGTTCTATCTGAAATCTGATCTTGCATTGGATCCTGCATCCCATTCTTGGCCATGTCAGCATCCCTACATCACAATAGTAGAGCCTGTTAGAACCGGGCGGATTCGGACGACTCCGGAATGGAATCGGAGACTTAGCGTGGAAGGACCTCGGCCTCAGCGACTCAGGCGGAGCACTGTGCCATTGCTGGTTGTCCTGGGGGTCCCTAATTTCGGATCTAGCAGAGGGAAAGTCTCTTGGGGGGAATTCAGGTCGATTTCGGACTGAGGTTGCAAGTTACTATGTACATTGTATATAAGGAGGGTCCGGAATCAAAAGGAGCAAGGGTAGGACAAAAGGAGACAAAGGGAGATGGAAAGAGGAACAACACCGAGGGTCAAGGGTTTGACTCAATGGTGTTTCTCAAAGGAGGAATGAAGGGCCAAGGCCCAAGGAGGAAGGAAGGAGGTTGGGAGTGGGGAATGGCTAGCTGACTGAATAGAAAGGAAGCAGCAGCCCAAATAGGAATGAGGGAGAATAGCGGAATTGAATAGGACAATGCAATAGTTGCAAGGTCCGAGGTGAGTCCGGAAAGTCCGAACTCGGAAGTTAAACTCCGGAATATTGGCAAAGGCAATTAAATGGAATGAGCTAACCAATACAATGGGTATAAGTGGAGGTGGGGTCAAAGTCCGAGGTCGGAGCTCAGACCGGAGGTTCCGGAGACAGAGACGCAAACAGGATTCCGGAGCGGAGGTCCGGAGTCGGGAGCATAGGTTTTGTGTACTCGTCTGGAAGGTGTCGAGATTGGGGTCGGACCCGGAATGTTCCAGAGTCGGACTGAAGGTGGTGTCCGAGCCGGAGGTGGGATAACCTCTTGGGAGTTGGCAAGGAGAAGGTGACGGAAGGGAAGTAGGGCTCCGGAAGTCGGAGTTCGGAGTTCCAGGAGCCCGGAGCGGAGGTCGGGATTGTATGGATATGACACACGTGGGAGGAGCCACATCATCTCTGCACACAGCTGCACTTCCCTGGGTATCTCCGCAGGAGATCCTGGAGGTGTGCCGCTCTGTGAGTGGGAATGTGTGTGGCAGGCATGGCGATCGGGGAGCAGGGTTAGGTGTGTAGTGATACATAGAGAAGGGGAAGTCGACCATGGAACGGAAATAGAAAGAAAGAAGGAAAGGGACAAGAAGAAACAGGGAGTGATAGCGGGGGAGCAGGGTAGGGTGGCGCGGTGCGGGGTCAGGTGGGGTGTGCCCTGACTGTCATATCCGTGCATACCCAACCCCGACCTGACTTCCGGACCTCCACCCTCTCCACCTCTGGAGTCTTACCCTACCGCTGCCCATTCCGATACTCACCTTCAGTCCTGGCAACACACCTCCTTCTACCCCCCATGCCACCTCTACTCCTCCTTCCCTCTCCTCCCCTATCTCCGTCTGTTCCGATACTCACCTCAGACTGAACGCTGCCCCTCTCACCACCCTCCTCCTACTCCTCTGCTCCTCCTTCACAACACCCCCACCCTTCCGTCACCCTCCTATGCTTCCCCTGTCCGCTCCGATACTCACCTTCGGACCTGACAACGCTCCTTTCTGCCACTCCTTCTCTCTTCCCTTTCTCCTCTCTCCTCCCTCTGGTACTCTTCCGCTGACCTCCCACCAAGTTACAACCTTCCACCGCTGTCCCATACTTCGTACTCGGGCACCGCTCGTACTTTTGCTCCGAGCCTCCGTGTCATATCCATCCCCAGCCATCGACTTCCGGTCCCTCCGTTCCCTCCGGTCTAACCCCACTCCTTCTTCACTAACCTCGGAACTCCCGTATTCCGCAATCCTCTTGGTACCCCTCGATGGTCACTACCTATGCCTCCCTAAGTACGGAGCCCCGAAGACTTCCGGACAGCTCCGACGTCCGCTAGTGCACTCCTGCCTCCGCTGGGCAATACACTTGCCTGCCCTGCAGAGCCCACCTTCGGGCCTATCCCTTTTCTCCGTTTCTGGGTTATCGTCTGCCTTTCCGCTAACCCCACAACCCGACTCGTTGGTAATATTCAGTCAGCTAATGTTTAACCCCGTTAGCTCCGCTCCGTTCGGCTCTGCCAATTGCGGACCCATCTTCGCTGTAACCATATATATATCCCACTTGTACATAGGTTACACCCCAGTAATAAAATCAACTAGAGTTACCCCCTTAGGTTCTGATTGCCAGTCAGTAAGTTAGGGCACGGATGTGTCACTAGGCACAGCGCTCTTGGCAGAAGTCGCTGAGGCCAAAGCCCTCTGCTACGGAGACACTCCCTCGTCTCGAATCCAGTCTCTGACATAAAGCACACCTCATACACTTAAAAAAGTGAGAGGTCTCAGTGGGGTTGCTCAGCACACAGTGCTGTAAGTGATATGATGGTGTGTATATTACGGTGTGTGTAAGTGGTTACCTTGGAAGTTACTGCTTACCCACATGACTATATGTACCTTGTAATTACAGTTGGCTCAGGGTTCAGGGCTATTTCCCTGACAACAAGCTAAAGAATGCTTTCACATCATTGCCCATTCTAGTTCACCACAACCATGCCCTACCGATCTTCCTCTTCACCGATGCCTCAGATTATGCCATTTCAGGAATCCCACACCAACAGGACAGTTCTGGGAACTTGCATCCTCTAGCTTATTACTCTAGGAAGCTGGCAGATTTGGAAATCAATTACAGCATCCATGACAAGGAAATGTTGGGAATCATGGAATCATTCAGGGAATTCAGGCTGTGGTTAGCAGGAATGGAGGAGCCAGTTTCTGTTATCATGGACCACAAGAACCTTGAATATTTCATGACTTTACAACGACTTAATCGCCAACAAGCCAGGTGGTCTCTAGAACTCTCAGAGTTTAATTTCAAACTTTCCTATGCCCCCAGGAAGGAAAATCCAGCGGATCCCCCCTCACGTCACCCTGACTTCATCCCAGTTGAGGGAGACCCAGTGAAGGATGTTAATCTTCAGACCTTATTGTCACCATCACACATGGAAAGGTTATGGCTCAAGCCAGAGCCAGTCATTGCCATGCCTACTGTCAACTCTGAATCATTCACCCAGTCTGCACCTGTACCCCCATCCTCTGGACTGATGAAGGACATTCCCATAACCTATGACATGCTAAAGGAGGCCTTGTCCAAAGACGACACCTGGAAGGAAGCTGTAGAGAATGGGCACAAGGATTGGAAATTAGTAGGAGAGGTTCCATTCTTTTGAGAAAAGGCTTATGTGCCACCTAGTCTACAAAGCCTTATTTTATTTGAACAACACGATAGTCTGCTGGCAGGACATTCAGGTTGTGGCAAAACATTGGCTTTGATCCGTCGAGATTATAACTGGCCAGACCTCACCCAAGACATCCGGAAATATGTATGTTCTTGCAACATTTGTCAATGAATGAAACCAAGCCACCATGCCCCCTATGGAGAACTGAGACCATTGAAAATCCTGAAAAGGAACTGGGAGGAGATTTCGATGGATGTCATTACAGACCTACCAACATCACACTCCTTCCACTCGATCCTGGTAGTAGTGGATCAATTAACCAAGCAAGCCCATTTCATCCCTACTCATAAATCTCTGGATGCACCTGGTCTATGTCTCCGAGTTCTGGAAGGCCCTGATGTCGCAGTTACGAGTGCACTTAGATCTATCCACTGTGTATCATCCACAAACCGATGGGCAAACTGAGTGGGTCAACCAGATATTGGAACAGTTTCTGCAGGTTTATTGCACATATCAACAGGACGATTGGGTCGACTTCCTTGGAATCACTGAGTTTCAGTACAACAACTCTGTCATATCCATACAATCCCGGCCTCCGCTCTGGGCTCCCGGAACTCCGAACTCCGACTTCCGGAGCCCTACTTCCCTTCCGTCACCTTCTCCTTGCCAACTCCCAAGAGGTTATCCCACCTCCGGCTCGGACACCACCTTCGGTCCGACTCCGGAACATTCCGGGTCCGACCCCAACCTCGACACCTTCCAGACGAGTACGCAAAACCTATGCTCCCGACTCCGGACCTCCGCTCTGGTATCCCGTTCACGTCTCATCTCCGGAACCTCCGGTCTTAGCTCCGACCTCGGACTTTGACCCCACCTCCGCTTATACCCATTGTATTGGTTAGCTCATTCCATTTAATTACCTTTGCCAATATTCCGGAGTTTAACCTCCGAGTTCGGACTTTCCGGACTTACTCCGGACCTTGCAACTATTGCATTGTCCATTTCAATTCCGCTATTCTCCCTCATTCCTATTTGGGCTGCTGCTTCCTTTCCATTCAGTCAGCTAGCCATTCCCGACTCCCATCCTCCTTCCTTCCTTCTTGGGCCATGGCCCTTCATTCCTCCTTTGGGAAACCCCATTGAGTCAAACTCTTGACCCTCGGTGTTGTTCCTCTTTCCATCTCCCTTTGTCTCCTTTTGTCCTACCCTTGTTCCTTTTGATTCCGGACCCCTCCTTATATACAATGTACCTAGTAACTTGTAACCTCAGTCCGAAATCGACTGGAATTCCCCCCCCAAGAGACTTTCCCTCTGCTAGATCCGAAATTAGGGACCCCTAGGACAACCAGCAATGGCACAGCGCTCCGCCTGAGTCGCTGAGGCCGAGGTCCTTCCATGCTAAGTCTCCGATTCCATTCCGGAGTCGTCCGAATCCCTGCATTCTAACAAACTCCTGCCATGAGTCTATGTGGGTATCCCCTTTCTTTGTGAATTACAGCTTTCATCCAACCTTCGCTTCAGTACCTGTCAGGGCCCAGCACCCAAGCCCTGACCCCACACCACCTCCTCCCCTTCTCTACTAGTTGTTGTTTCACTGCCCTGTACACTTGTGTGAGCACGGAAGTGTGAGAAGACCTCCAGACACTGCCACAGTTCTGGGCGAGCTGCTTGCCCAGAATGTTCCCACAGGCCACAGCCACAATTCTGGGTGAGCAACTCACCCAGAATGTTCCCACACCCTCTGAGTACTGCCACCCGGACCCTCCCCATAGTCACACCACTCAACTGGGGAACTGTACAGTCTTTCCTTTTATGGGTGCCATGCGGGGAGTTGAGAAGGTTACCCTTCTTCTCAACTTAGTGCCTGCATAGAGTGCCCACATACCATAAGAGTACTTCCGGGTCCCAGGCCGGGCCCTGACAGTACCGACTCAAATCCACAACCCTGCAGCAAGCAATTTTATTTCACACATAAATTCTATTTGGGACAAACTTCAAGCAGAGCTGGAATTAGCACAAGAGGTGGCAAAGAAACAGTACAATTGGAAGTGATCCCTGGCTCCCTGCTTCAATTGGTTATGGTGCTGCATTGAAACATTCAGAGCAATTGTCATATCCATGCATACCCGATCCCAACCCGACTTCCGGACCTCCTCCTTCCCCACCTCTGGAGTCTTACCCTACTACTGTCCGTTCTGATACTCACCTTCGGTCCTGGCAACACACCTCCTCTTACCTCCGATGCCACCTCCACTCCTCCTCCCCTATCTCCGTCCGTTCCGATACTCACCTCAGACCAAACACCGCCCCTCTTGCCACCCTCCTACTACTCCTCCGCTCCTCCTTCACAACACCTCCACCCTTTTTGTCACCCTCCTACGCTTCCCCTGTCCGCTCCGATACTCTTCTTCGGACCTGACAACTCTCCTTTCCGCCACTCCTTCTCTCTTCCCTTTCTCCTCTCTCCTCCCTCTGGTACTCTTCCACCAACCTCCTGCCAAGTTACGACCTTCCACCGCTGTCCTGTACTTCGTACTCAGGCACCGCTCGTACCTTTGCTCCGAGCCTCCGTCATAGTCCCTACCTCGGACTTTGACTCCACCTCAGTCTTAGTCCATTGCATTGGTGACCTCATACTACGTAAACACCATTGCCAATATTCCTCGGACTTTCAACCCCGCCTCCGTAACCTCTGTAACCTCCGTAACCTCCGAGCTTTGCGGATCGCCTTCGGCACTTTTGCCGCTTGTAATGTATCTCTCGCGTTTTCCCCTCATCCCTATTTGGACTGCTGCTTCTTCCCATTCTATCCAGTTAGTCATCATCCCCACTTCTCCTCATCCTCCTGCCCCTCTGGGCCTCGCCCTCCCTACCTCCTTTCAGACGTATCACAGGTCCTGCCTTATGACCTTCAGTACCGCTCCGCTTCTGTCTACCCTTTGTTCCCGTTCAGACATCTTCGTTCCGATTCGGATCCCCTTTGTTTCCTTGTGCTTTTGCCCCCTCCATTATATATATCGGCACTTGTGCATACTCGTTTTGGGCTCAGTCCGAAATTGACCTGAAATGCCCCCTAGAGACTTCCTGCTCGCCTACTGTGAAATTAAGGACCAAATGGACAAACAGCAATGGCACAGCGCTCTGCTTGAGTCGCTGAGGCCAAGGTCCCTCCATGCTAAGTCTCCGATTCCACTCTGGAGTCATCCGAATCCACAACACATCTCTAACAGCAATCATCCTTCAGTGAAGTTGGATTATTGAAGGATCGGACCTTTCAGGGTGATCCGTGAGATAGGAAAAAATGCATATTGTGTGGAACTCCCGCCCTCATTCTTGTGCCTGCACCTGGTTTTCAATGTCAACCTTCTTGAGCCTTACATCAGCCCAGCAGTGTTCCAAAACCACCTTGAAATCGATCACCCTGCTGCAGATCCCAGTCTGGTGCTGTTTGGCAACAACCCTTTGAAGATCAAAGGATCCTAGACATCCGCAAAACCGGCCGACAATTTGAGTATTTGGTGGAACAATCAGATAAACCCCCATATGAAACATCCTGGCTATTACTTTCCAACATCCCAGATACATATAACGAGATGCTAGAAACTTTTCACCACTGACATTCAAAACTGCCAAGACCAGCAAAACTTTTTCCGGACACCAAAGCCGTTCATGTATAGCCAGTAGATGTCTTAGCTCCTGCCCCTCCGCTCCCACAGCTGATGCACCGCCCAGATTCTTACACACTGCCAATGCAGACAATGACACACTCTGGGCATCTTTCCTGCCTGATTGACTGTGACAAAATGATAATTGCAGCATTTTGAAAAGAGGGAAGATAATGTTATGGTTAGCGTAACACCGATGGACTTAACAGACTCACATGTCAGACTTGTTCAAAACCAATACACTTTGCATTCAGCCTAGTCCAAACTGTAACTCTCGATGTATATATAGACCATTGATCAGCTAAGGTTACCCTCAGCTGATCAACACAGGTTACTCGCCTCAATTGATCTCAGTGTCTAGCCCTTGTCTCTCTTGTCTTGTTTCCTCATGATCTGGGCCCTTGCTTCCAACCTTGTTGTCATGACCCAACATATCCGTCACTTCCATCAACACATCCTAGTGCCACTTGGCCCATCCCACCTGCTATCATCATCATCCGTCCATCCATCCATCCACCCGTCACCCTCATCCATACTTCCTCCCCCACACGTGTACCTTCCAACCTAGGTTGCCTGCTTCGTTGTTGTCTGCCCACCAGCTGGACAGCTTGCTAGATGGCTGGATGGCCTTTTCTCTTTTGTCTGCTTGTGGACTATTGTTCCTCCTTTTGTTGACCAAGTTTGCTGATATTAACTATTTGTCTCTTTCTTCATTCATTAATATCGCGCTTGATCCACCACTCCTTCCGGGCCAGTCTTATTTAGTTACTTGTGTTTATAATGCATGTAGGTTACACCAGATGTACCTCAGTTCATATATCAACTTGGATTCCCCCTCTAGACTCTTCTCCTCATTGTAAGGCTTCTGTCTGAAATTGGGACACCAACATAAGAACAAAGTGCAGCACTCCACCCAAGTCACTGAAGCTAAAGTCCCACCCCTCCGACCTTACGAGCCCAGACAACTTCGCGTGCCTTGCAGGTCGCCTTAGCCTCATGAGGCCCATAACACATTGTAAGGGATGGGTGGTAGAGCAGTGATGCATGCAAAGCATGCTTTCTTTATTTGTCTTTATTCTTTGTATACAATGTAAAACAACTGTATTTACATGTATGGCTCAGGCTTGGGTAAAGGGTTCTTCACTCTTTACCCTCAACCTGAAGTCAAATCATAAGCTCCATACAGCCTAGATCTTGACTACTGAGGACTGAGTCAACCAAGGCCAGCACCCCAACTGGCCTTACACACATGCTTTGAGGTTGTTCCTCCAACAGATGTAGGGGAGTAGGATAATGCAGGGTTGGGAATCCGGGATATGACAAGAACCCTGTAGACACAGAATCAAAGAGAAGCCAGCAGTAGCCACTAAGCCAAACCATCATCACTAGAAACCTTGAACCAATTCATCTATATGAATAGTTATTCTGGCCTCAGCAATTCCCTCACTCCCCTTCATCCACTATTTTCTCCTTACTGTATGCAACTTTCTTTTCCCTTCCCTTAAATGCCCCACAGTTATGGAGGTGGCCCGGGCACCTGCCCATGCATCTTCACACTTGAATCCTATTCATTTCCTTCAGGTCGCAATGTTGTAATTGGTGGATTCAAAAACAAATATCATCATTTTCATATTTCTGTAAATCCGTCAAACACATGATTTTTTGCAGGATGTACTGGGCATGTGGTTGGAGTCAAATAACTGATGGACACTGCCTGAAGTGGTAATGCCTGCTACTCCCACATTGACACAGTGTCACAGTGTCAGGGCATACACCCTGACCTAGCCCATACCGCATCCACACCCGCACTCGCACCCGCACCCGTGACTGCACCCAGCTGTTGCACTCCCCGCGCGCGCCCTGTGCCGGATGCTCAGTGCGGCCGGATGGCCCGGACCTCGGGTCTCGGGTCTCATGTGACTTCCGGATATCTCCGGAAGTTTTCGATGTATTGTGGCCACTGTGGGAAGATGAGAAGTTAACTTCCTTCTCATCTCTGACCCACAGTAGGCAAGTTGTATATACTTGCCTCTCTTTTATATATCATCTCTGACCCACAGTAGGTTGTGCCCTGGACAGGGCTGGTTACACCTGGGACTGTGGACCATAGGGGAGGGTCATGGGGACCCGGGAGTCGTCCCCTGACACACAGCCCACTTAGAAGTCACTCTGGAGCTGTCTTTGCACACCATGGTACTAGGTGGTACTACATATGTAAAATATCGTTAAGTTTTAAATTGGGACCCCAAGGCTACACACCCCCGGTCTGCATATACAAGCCCACTGACATTATGAACCTGAATTGAACGCCACAGCAGTATAACACTCCAAGACTGGTGAAGGAGTTTATTTGGTTTCAGTGAGGCAGTGTTACTAAATACAAGCAAAATGTCACGACAGTGTTCCAGAGAGGGAGGTGATTGGTTTGTCAACAGCAAGGAGAGCTGTTAGATGAATGTGCAGAGTTGTCCAGAAGTGGAGAAGGGACTCAGGAGTGGAGGGACCTTGGCCTCAGCAACTCAAGTGGAGTGCTGTGCCACTGCTTGTTGTCCAAGGTGGTCCTTAACTTCAGGTTAGCAGGGGGAGTCTCTTTGGGGGACAATCCAGTCATCATTGTTGTCGATTTCAGACTGGGGGTACAGGAAACTAAGTACAGAGTATATATATAACAATACAGGAGTGGAGTCAGAGAACAAAGGGGGACTGGAAGAGGGAACAACCCAAGGGTCAAGGGTTGGGACTCTATGGTGCTTCCCAAAAGGGCAAGGCCAAGAGGGGAAGGAGTGGAGTGGGTTGTGGGGAATGACAGCTGACTAATATGGAAAGGAAGCAGCTGTCTAAATAAGGAAGAGGCAACAAGAGAATTAAATGACACCATACAGTAGAGACTGCAGGGTCTGGAGTCAGAAGTCTAAGTCCGGAATATTGGCAAGATGTAATAAATGAAATGTAATAAGGAATACAAGGAGATAAGATGGAGGAGGTCAGAGTCTGGAGGTGGAGATGTGACCGGAGTTCTGGAGGTGGAGGTGCAATGGGGTTCCAGTACAGGAGTCCGGAGCCAGAGGTATGGAGCATCGCAAACTCTGGTCTGGAAGGTATGAGGTTGGGATTTGTCAGGGATGGCTCAAAGAAGGCAGGGGTAGTGGCGTAGCGCTCGGCACTAGCGGCCTGGATGGTGGCGGGGCGGTGAGACCGTATAGTGGGCAGCCCTCACTCAGGCTTATGTCCCTGTATGGCTTCTTAGGCTGAAGCGGGAAATGTATTGTTATTAGGGTGGGAAGCTAGACTAAACTAGGGTACTTGCCTGAAGCAGGAAATGAGAAGAAGGTTACTTCTTTGGTCCTGCTTCGGCTTAGTTTATATAGATGTGTGAATGGGTCACGTGGGGGTGCCACGTCACCCTCGGACGAAGCCAGGTTACCGCGGGTGGCTCCGCAGTCGATCCCGAGTGTTGGAGGGGAAATACAAGTAGGAGTGCGCAACGCGTCCGGCGTTGCGGTGCCCCTATGGGGTGCTCAGCATCGGGCGCATCCGTGCTACAAGTGTAGGAAAGAAAGAGAGGTCGTCTGTATAAAGATAGAAAAAGAGAAGAAGGAAAGAAGAGAGAATGAGAGGATGAGACAAAAGGAAAGGAGGTGGCGGTGGCGGCAGCGTGCCCTGACAGGATTGGACCTGGAGTAAACCGGAGTTGGACTGGAGGTAGTGTTGGACAATGTGTTGGAGCCAGAGGTAGAGTGGGCTCTCAACAACCAACAGGGGGAGGAGGAGGTAGAGGATGTGGAGTTCTGGAGGAGGAGATGGAGGTCCAGAACCAGAGCGGAGGTCTGGAGTTGTATGGATATGACAAGAGCAATGTGTAAAAGTGCATGCGAAACCTGAGAGTAGGCAGGTAATAAAATATCTAAAAGAGCAACTCAGTCTCTACAGTGAGAACTGAGATAGATTATTCTGACCTGAAAGAGCGACTAATTACAAAGTAAGATAAGAGCTAAATATGAAGTTGAATGATGACAAACCTCAGTCTCTACAGTGAGAACTGAGGAAAAAAGAAAAGAATTCAAAAAATAAACGTGACTATACTATAATCGGAAGTCACATGCAAATCACGCAACAATAGAGATCAGTTAATGCATGGTGTTTCTCCAACCTGAGAGGACAGGAAGGTAGTCAAAAAGAAGATGGAAAAACAAATCACAAGAGGGATATTGAGAGCGGTGCACAACACATGCACCTTGAGTAACAATTGCCAGTCAGGGCATGGCATAGGAGCAAATTCCGTTGATCATTGATTGACAATGAAAAATCATATAGGCCATGAGTGATCGCTTCTTTGGTTAGATGATAATCGCAATCAGCTTCAGTGGTAAGGAGTTTAAATGGCCAGGGGCCATTTAAAAAAGCTCGGTGTGGAGAGGATGCCATAGTGTGGAGCAAGAGTTTGGGTGTAGGGCCAAGTTGTGAGTCTGTGAGGAACCACAACACGTGCTGAGGGACAACTTGGGTTAGCTCGGTAAGCAAGTTGAGGTAATCTGGAGTGTCAGAACAATGAGGTAAAAAGGGGAATAACCAATAACGGTGCTCAGGTATTCAGTTCATCAGGAAATTGTCGCGGTCAACTTTGGACACTTCTGATGATCCTGTTGCTTCTAATACAATGAAACTGGCCGAATTGACCAATTTCCCAAAGCATTTTAGTAAAGGTGTCACGTTTCAATTCAGTTCAGAATTGAACTCAATTGTTTTCAAACCATTTGAAGTGAAACCCTGAGGACCTTTTGCTGATGTTTGTGCACGCAAGACCCGCTACAGAGTAGCGGGAATTTCAAAACTAACTACATATATATGCATGGTCCCATCGAATGAGCACTAATACTTAGCGCTTGATGGTGTGGTGTGAGAGCCGACGATGCCAGACGATCTAGGTTCGCCACGCAATATCGGCTACACTGATCGCAGCTGCATTCCTAATGGAAGGTCTCTCGTTTGTGGGGAAGATTATTTTTCACTTTGCAAACATCAAATTGGTTGGATCGCGCGTGGCTTATATAACTGATCGGGTCTTTCTCATTAGTCCTCCAAGCATATTCGTTCAAGACTAAGGTTAGTACTCTATGGTCAGCACGTTAACGTTCATAACTCCTCACGCCGCTAGTGAAAGTCAAAATGCGATTCTGGAGTGCCTTTGCTTCAATCGCGATACTTCCCATTGTCGCGGCTGATTTCTTGACTGCCGGGGTCAGTTGCGACGTTCATAAGATGTATCCGGAACAGAGTTGGGCTTTGTACCCTTCGACGATAAGTGGGTGAACTAAACCTAAAAAATGAAATTTGCTTCTGCTCTTAACCTATATTTGCCCAATAGAGGCTTGCGAAGATATATTGGACCACTGGACTATGAATGTTACTCTGGATAAACGCAGGGGACTGATAAACGGCTCGTTGTGCGGCACTGATATTTCAGTGGATACGCTCCGGAACAAGTACTATATCCCCTTGACGAGGCTCACTGCAACGTGTATCCAAGGTACTGGAGGCACGACATGCAACCGTTCGTCGGACGGCGCATCGTGCTCATATGCGAATGGGCTGCTTTGCAACGCTTGGCCCATGTGTGATTAGTACCTCGATCTGGTGGAGCAGGCAGCGTACGACCTATGTAGAATATTTTAACGAAGCTGGAATCCTGTCAAGTAGAAATTACAGTGTGCGTGAATGCATCTACATCTAGAAGCCGCGCCAACAGATAAAGGTAATCTAGACAATAAACCCGCCGACTACTGAAGACAATCATCTTCATGGCTGCGGAGGGAGGGAGGGGGTTCTTTGTTCGACTAAATAGATAAAATTCGATATCGTAAATGTGTACATGACGGACCCGGGAGCGAAGAGCCCGTTCCCAAGGCCTCTTCTGTGGATAGATCAGTAATACGCTCCCCCCGTTCCCACTTTGGATGCGTCGGAGGCGAGAGGCGAAAGCTGCCCAACTAGATAGACGCGCAACAAGGATATGGCTTAGAATATTCATAACACCGTGTCTGGCGTAGCTTATCTATCAAGCTTTCACAGCCTTAGTTACTCACATCAAGAGTACGTACGTCCCCTCAGCTAGGTCAAACTGAACTACGAGTGTCATTTACGACTGAAGCGGGAGCCTGGATTTAGAGGCTCCAATGCCGCGCTTATGCAGAGTAATGGGAATCTTTAGTTTGCTTGGCCCCCCCAACGGAGCCAGTTGGTGTCTCAGACCGTGTAAAAGATTTGTCCGTCTTGGCTCGGACCCTACAGGTGTCTAGAATGGATCAACTGCCTTTCGCAGCCAGTAACGTGTTATATAGATGTTGAATAAAAAATGAAGTCCATTTCCTAGGTTATGGAGTCGTATCGAAAACCCGAACGCCCAAAATCAAAATCTGAGAGCGATCAAGAGTTCGATATGTATTGGTGCTCGGGTAGGTGAAACGAGCCGTCGGTTAGGAGTGATGGAGAAATGCTCCCTGAAAAGGGGGTGGGGGCCGGGAAGTCTCGCTCGCGGACTTGGTCAAACCGAGACCGGGGATAGATAGACACCGGATCGCACGCGAAAGATTTGTCTGTGAAAGCCACGTAATGAACGAAAAAGGCAAAGTGGCACGTTTTACGTAATATCGGGACGGTAGGAGTAACATAAGGGGGTTTCATGGGCAACCTTCGGTGGCTGACCTCTGAATTGTTCAACAACGTGTGATATTACAATATCATTAATTAGACCAAACAGAGAAGAACTCGCACGCCAGCAATCCAGATCAACACCAACAAGCGGGGATGAGGACTAAAGGATCTTTGGATATGACCCCAAATACTACCGATCAGTTGTATGAAAGCAATATGCCATATGTGAAACTCTGGAAGGCCAGGGAAGATAATCCCGCGATGGCGAATCGAACACGATATCAAGGATTTGTTACTGGATACCGTGCGATCGCGCTCTTCGGCGATGGACGTATTACTATTGTAAACGGCGTTTCAAATATAGTCCCCCCCATGTTGAAGGTTTCTTGCTTGATCCTTGTAGTACGCTGTGGACTACCCATTGAGTTGAATGGACTATATTTCTTGCGCACGGACATTTCCTTGAAGGATTGCCCGGTGCTTCTACTTTTGGTGCAGATGTTGATGTACGCAGTCGAGGACGGTTTAAAAGCCACCTGATCGCGCCATTTTTTCTTTCCTCTCTCCTCAGTTCACGTCTTTGGAACTGAGGTGAGATTTCTTTTCGTCTTTTGGAACGAACCAGTCAGACGTTCTAACGTTGTATATGTTCTCCTAGCGCTTAAGTATACGCCGCTAGGTCATAATCCCAATGCCCCAGCGGTTCACTCGTAGAACATCTTGAGTCAATGCCCGCATATATTTGTGCGTAACGGAATAAATCAAGCTGCGTAATTTAGGTGCGGCGTGACGGAACGCTTAGTAATTGTAACGCCCCCCCCACATGCATGCCGGAAAAGGCGAAAGCGTGAGCCTAAGCTTTGTGTTCCTCAGCTTCGCCATACTAGGCTGGTGGCTAGCCTGCCATCAGCACCAGTGGCGTCAGACTAGCTACTCCAACAGGGCACCCCTTCCGGCCCCTCGCTCTCAGCTCAAACCTTTTATTCTAAGATGTACAGGACCCTAACCGCCAACACATTCTGGTCTCTGGCCGACGCATGCACTCGGAGTCAAATTCCAAAATCAATAACATGTGGCATGCCGATCACATACGTCTGAATGTTTAGCACTTGATGGTGTGACCTGGGTTGGCGCGTGTGTAGTTGGAGCCATTGATAGGTGAGTAGTTTCTCGTGTTTTGTGGAGAAGATTAATTTCTGGCTGGATCATGGCCTACATATAACTCTGTGGGTTCCCCTTCCTTTCTCTTTAGTCCTCCAAGCACCTACGCTCGAGACTAAAGTAAGTACTCCTTGATTCACACACACATCACATACACAGTGGCTTCTCACATCATGTGCAACTACCTGCCAGTTTTCTGAAAGTCAACAATGCGATTCTGGAGTGCCTTTGCCTCAATCGCAATACTTCCCATCGTCGCGGCTGATTTCTACACTGCTTTGGTCAAGTGCAACACTAGTCACGGGCTGGAAGTCGATTGGGCCATCGTCCCTGGGAATGTCGTCCCTGGGTCTCTAGGTAGGTAGAACCAAAACCTAAAACGGAATGTGCTCCTGCTCTTAACCTATTGTTTACCCAACAGGCGCTTGCCAAGATACAGTGCAGCACTGGATCGTTGGCATTACTCACTCCGGGAGTTTGACAAACGGCTCGGTTTGTAACACGGATATCTCAGTAGATGGGACCAGGAACCACTGGTATGCAGCTGGACTCAGCGGAGAATGCACAAAAGGTGATGGAGGCACGAAATGCAGTCGTGTGTCGGATGGTGCGGAATGCCAATATTCGGTCGTATCGAATTGCACCGGTCCTCCACCCTTCTGCGATTAGTACAAGGATCTGGTGGAGCAGGCAGCGGGCCCATGTAGAAGTAGAATACTTAACGAGGGCTGGAGCCCCTGCCAAGTGGAAATTACTGTGTGCGTGAATGCATCTGCATCCAGAAGCCGCGTCAACAGAAAGGGTTGCGATAAAGGCAACGGAGACGATGAATCCTGAGGACAATCATTTTCATGGCTGGGGAGGGGGGTTCTTGTTCGTACAAACAACTTCGATATCGAATATGAGGAGAGTCAAAAATTTCCGGAGGACCCGGGAGCGAAGAGCCCATTACCCGTGCATCCCCCTTTCTACGCATAGATCGGCATGCATAGCCCATCCATTGAGCTTTTCACTATTTTAGTAGCTCACATCAAGAGCACGTCCCTTGAGTTGGGTCAAAGGCAGAAGCACTAAGAACTAGCAGTGGATTATTGCGCCAGGCAGTATGGAGAAGGGTTAAGCAGTGTACCCACAGTGGTTGATTCCGAGTTAAACTACGAGTGTCATGTACGACTGAAGCAGGAGTCTGGATTTAGATTGGTGGAAACAGAGCAAAGTACTCAACAGTGCGGAAGAAACTACATGGGATTTAAGACGCCTATATACGATTATGATCGAGGGGCCGTATATATAAGTGACGACGAGAAAACAGAGAGTAGTGTGTAAATATCAAAAGCTCGCATGTGGGTGGGCTAGTTGAAGTGGTTGGCTAGCTGCGCGGAAAAATGGGAATCTTTAGTTTGCATGACCCCCAACTGAGCCAGTTGGTGTCTCAGAGCGTGGAGAATATTTGTCGGTCTCAGCTCAGACCCTACAATTGTCCAGAATGAATATGAAGTTGCAGCGAACACCCGAGCACCCAAAATATGAGAGCGATCAAGAGTTGACCGTGCAGCAGCACACAGCCCTTAATGATCCTTGGGCCCGAGTTTCGGGGAATGGCACGGTGGTCGCTGGGCGGCAGGAAAGGTTCGGACCCAACTATTATCCAAGGACAGAACCGCGTGCTGTTAGTCCATTCCTGGAGGGGTCTTGGGCGTGGTGGGCGGAAAAGGGAGATGGCCATGAGCTAGGAAAGGCGCCACCGCCGTTTGTAGAAACGGCGCTTACGCATGGGCTTAATGTGGAGATCGGTTTGAAAAAACTGAACCGCCCTTCTTGGGGTATAAAGGAACGCAATGACATTACGGAACACGAAGCCACAATCTCCCATCTATAATATGATAGCGGAGGCCCGAAATTTGCATATCAGGACAGGCCTTCAGATTCGGTCACGTCTCCCTCTGGCCCCAGCACGGTGGTTTAGGATTGGAGTGAGGTCACAAAGAGGCGAACTGACAGTTCCAACGTCAAGAGTTCGATCACGCGCGGGAATTGGGAGTGACGGAGAGATGCTCTCCGAAAGGGAGGCTGGCAAGTCCCGCGGTCAACCCCGAGACCGGGAACGAAAGGGCGTGAGCTAGAAGCAAGCTTAAGATGAAGACGTCATCTCGGTTAGGGGTGCTGTGGTTCTCAGAGAACCGGTTCGAACCGGGACCGAACCGAGAACTGAACCGTGCTGGAACCGAACCGTGGTTCGGTTTTGGTTCTCTAAGTTAGGGGGAAAATGTGAACCGGTTCTGAACCGAGCCGAACCATAGAACCGTAGGAATGTTGTCATGCTCCAAACCTTACTAGTATCTTATGTCACACAAATGAAAAATGTGCAACATCATTCGAAGGCTCTGACAATTTTAAATTATTCTGCCACTCATATTCGGGGATGGCCGAAAAATCACAAATGGAAATTGTTTTCAGCTCTTACACCTTTGCATCTATTTTAAACATCCTTGAGATGGATACTCACTCTGACAATGGAAGTGAGTGGTACACAGACCCTGAAAACCCAATGCTGGGTCCAGATGGTAAACTATGTGATGCTGCTGAGAAATCGGATCAATTTGTCTACAGTCCTTTGGATGCTTTGTGTTAGACACTGGTCCGGGGTCGGCACTGAGGGTCGCCATTGCGGGCCGCTATAGGCTGCGATGGCCATGATGCCATGAACAAGGCCCAAGGGTAGGGCATTTGGCCTCAGTGACTCTAAAGGAGTGCTGTGCCCCCTAGCTGTCTCTTGGCCCTCATTTCAGACTCACTGGGGTTGCCTTGCTGGGGTCAGGACTTGGGAGTTGTGGTCAAATCGATATTAGAGTTAAAGTACTATAATGTATCATACAGGATATATATAGGAAGAGGAAATGAATAGAAGGGGACCTGGGCTGAAGGCCGAAGGGTCTGGAAGCAAAAGGGAACAAAGAGCGGGGTTGGTGTCAGAGACCAGATTTAAGACGAAAGAATGTCTCCGTAACGGAGGGCTTTGGCCTCAGCGACTTCTGCCAGGAGCACTGTGCCTAGTGACACGTCCGTGCCCTAACTTACTGACTGGCGCTTAGAACCTAGTGGGGGTAACTCTAGTTGATTTATCTGCTGGGGCGTAACCTATGTACAAGTAGTGTATATATATGGTTACAGCGGAGACGGTTCCGCAATTGGCGGAGCCGGACGGAGCGGAGCTAACGGGGTTAAGACATTAGCCGACTGAATATTACCGACGAGTCGGTTTGCGGGGTTAGCGGAAAGGCAGGCGTTAACCCAGAAACGGAAAGGAGGGATAAGCCCGAAGGTGGACTCTGCAGGGCAGGCGAGTGTATTGCCCAGCGGAGGCGGGAGTGCGCTAGCGGACGTCGGAGCTGTCCGGAAGTCTTCGGGGCTCCGTACTTAGGGAGGCGTAGGTAATAAATTGAAATGAGGGGGTGGTGACCATCGAGGGGTACCGGGAGGTTTGCGGAATACGGGGGCTCCGAGGTTGGTGAGGGGGAAGCGGAGTTAGAATGGAAGGGTCGGAGAGCCCGGAAGTCGATGGCCGGGAATGGATATGACAGTTGGCTGCACAGTGGTCAGCAATGACCGAGGGTCAAAACAAACAATAACAGATAAATAAACAAAGGGGTTTAGGGCTGCGATAGCGGCAATGGCAATGGTATCGGCACTGGACTCGGAGTTGGGCCAGAGTCGGGCATGGGAATGGTAGTGGCCCTGTAGGGGCCAAGTGGGCAGGGTAGAGGAGTCGTGCTGGGCATGGTGCTGGAGGTGGACTCAGGGCAGGGAGGTTGGTGTGGCATGGGGGGAGTCGGTCTAGCATTGGGGAACCATGGGCAAGCAGGGAGTGAGCAGGGAGTCCTCAAGGAGAATAGGGATAAGGGTCGGGGCTTGTGCAGTGGGAATGGGCTTGGGTGGCATTGGGATGGGCTGGGAACAGGCCGGAATGCACAGCCGTGACACTTTGCCACACCCTCCCTCTACTATAATCCAGATGATGGCCTACCTACTGCTCATCAAATAGTGCAAAGGCCAAAGTGGACCATAAAGCAAATTACTCAAGAAAATCCAGTTGAAGCATTTGAGCACCAAAAACTTGCTTCCAAGAATAAAAATAGGCCTAACACTTCACGGAATAGAGATGTTGGTACTACTCAACAGACCCTGGAAGCATTCTCAGTTGGACGTCAACCAAATGTCAGGGCACACCTTCAGGTCGCTAGCATAAGTAGCGCATTGCCACATGACCTGTATCTCCATCAGCTTCTACTTCTTTTCTTCTTCTTCATCTCCGATCTGATCCGATCTGCAGCTGTCGGTTATGATGCCGCATGATCTTCTATCATTCTTGATCCGATACTACCGGTCATTAGCTAGTTGACTAGTTGCTGCCTCTATCGTGTATATATGACTGTGTGCTGGGATGGGCATGTCCCCCAGCTTTGATATCAATTAGGTTTCTGGGGCATCCTTCATTGCGAGCATGCACAACCCTGACACCAAACAATCTTGGGCTACTGGGGAACTTGAGACAGCCCACAAAGACAGTGGAGCTCGGCTATGTCACAACATCCAGGGAATCTGTCAGGGAAATAGCCCTGAACCCTGAGCCATATGTAATTATGAGGTACATATAGTCACGTGAGTAAGCAGTAACTTCTGGGTTAACCGCTTACACACACCGTAATATACACACCATCATATCACTTCAGCTCTGTGTGCTGAGCAACCCCACTGTCATATCCGTGCATACCCGACCCCGACTCGACTTCCGGACCTCCACCCTCTTCACCTCCGGAGTCATAACCTACCGCTGCCGTTCCGATACTCACCTTCGGTCCTGGCAACACACCTCCTCCTTACCTCTCCGACCCTATCTCCGTCCGCTCCGATACTCACCTTCGGACCTGACTACTCTCCTTTCCACCACTCCTTCTCCCGTACCTTTCCCCTCTCTCCTCCCTCTGTTACTCCTCTGCCACCCTTCCACCTAGTTACGACCTTCCACCGCTGTTCCGTACTTCACACTCGGACACCGCTTGTACCTTACTCCGAGCCTCCGTCATAGTCCCTACCTCGGACTTTGACTCCACCTCGGTCTTAGTCCATTGCATTGGTGACCTCATACTACGTAAACACCATTGCCAATATTCCTCGGACTTTCAACCCCGCCTCCGTAACCTCTGTAAGCTCCGCAACCCCCGAGCTTCGCGGATCGCCTTCAGCACTCTCGCCGCTTGTAATGTATTTCTCACGTTTTCCCCTCATCCCTATTTGGACTACTGCTTCTTCCTATTCTAGCCAGTTAGTCATCATCCCCACTTCCCCTCATCCTCCTGCCCCTCTGGGCCTCGCCCTTCCTACCTCCTTTCGGATGTATCACAGGTCCTGCCTTATGACCTTCGGTACCGCTCTGCTCCTTCTACCCTTTGTTCCCGTTCGGACGTCTTCATTCCGATTTGGTTCCCCTTTGTTCTCCTTGTGCTTTTGCCCCTTCCATTATATATATCAGCGCTTGTACATACTCGTTTTGGTTTAGTCCGAAATCGACCTGAAATGCCCCCTAGAGACTTCCTGCTCACCTACTGCAAAATTAAGGACCAAATGGACAAACAGCAATGGCACAGCGCTCCGCTTGAGTCGCTGAGGCCAAGGTCCCTCCATGCTAAGTCTCCGATTCCACTCTGGAGTCGTCTGTTTCCGCCCGGGTTCTAACACCCACTGAGACCTCACATGTTTTTAAGTAACACAACCCACCAAAACTATCAAATTGCAATAACTTGACTTGGTAGTGCTCATGGTGCCTAAACATGCCTGCAAGGGCAAGGTCGCATCTGCAGCAACAATAAAGGAAAACAAGCAGTTTATAAAGAAACCGCAATCTCCCATCATGAGAGATTCAAAGCAACAGCCATCATCAGACGACAACGAGGATCAATGCGATCAAGAAAGAACAACCACCTCAGGGCTGGTCCCTGAAGGTTTTAAAAACTTATGTGGAGTAAGTGCGGGGCCCAATACCCCTAGATCTCCATGACACATTGATCTCACCCAAGCTGGGGAAGATCTCTTGCCTCCAGAGGAGGTGATTGACTTGTGCAATAAATGCATAAGCGCCAAACAATCAGCCTGAAAAGCTGATTGGATACAGTTGCAGGAAACTCCAGGGCCCCACTATCCCCTGGAGTCCTCCCCCATTTCCCCAAGTCAAGCCCAAAAGGCAGACAAAGGGAAACAGAGGGAAGAACCTCCACGTTGGCTATCCAAAAAACTACTGGACTTATTCCAGGTCCCATCCAAATGGAGGATGGGAAATGAAGAACAACTTCTTCTCAGGCTAAAGGCCCAAGAAGGTGCAAAGAAACGCCCTGAGAGCAGGATCTCTCAGAGTGCAGAAGCTCAAAAGAACTTCCGCTGTTTACACTACCCCACACCATGCCAGACAAGGCAAGGTTGCCAACCTTGGAGGAGGTCTCCAAGATCATGAAGAGGAGGCAAACCGAAATGAGGGAGTTTGCTGAGGAAGCCTTATGGAAAAGTAAGGAAAAACCAGCAAACAGACCCCTCCATGAAAGGGAAGCACTGTCAGGGGACAACTCCTGGGTCCCCATGACCCTCCCCTATGGTCCACAGCCTGACCTATGAACAGCCCTATCCAGGGCAACAACTCTACTGTGGGTAAGAAGATGTGATAAAACAAGGGCAAGTATATACACTTGCCTACTGTGGGTAAGAAGATGAGAAGGAAGCTAACTTCTCATCTTCCCACAGTGGCCCCATATCAGGAAAACTTCCGGGGATACCCGGAAGTCACATGAAGGAGTAGGAACCGGGCCCGGAGCATGTGGCGTGCGGAGCGTGCACGCATGCGGGAAGCGCAGCGGGTGGAAGCGGGTCCGGATGCGGGCCCGGGTCCCGGCTAGTCAGGGTGTGTGCCCTGACATGCACCCTCCATGACAGCCTCACCTAAACAAAGTGAGTGTGGAGGATTTACTCCAAGAACCCCTCCTGGAACCCCCAGAAGCGGCAATGTTAACTGGGGAGAGTCACTACTCACCCAGCCAAATTTCCTCCTGGAAAACCAGGAATTGCACATAATAAATGTGATAAACTCAATCCAAAAAAAGATTGAGGAAATGAGCCATAATAGCACAGCTCATCTAGAGATAACTCTAGAAAGAATGGCCAATGCAATTGATGCATTTACTGATAAAATCAGTGAGCAAACTGACTTGCTGAAGGAAATAAACTTCTCACAAAATAGTGAGGAAACAAAAAAATACTCCTGGGCCATGGGCCAGGATAAAACCAGAACTCATGGAAAATTCATGAAAAGAACAACCAGTGAAAGTACACTGGAGTATCATCAGCGACTCAACAGAGATGCAAAAGAGATTCTTCTCCCAAGGATAGGAGAAGATGATGCTGAAAGGAGGCACCGTTCAGAAATCAGGAGGAGAATCGGCACATACCAAAGGTTTGGCCAAACCTCCACCTTTGATAAGCCTCTCAAACAGAGAGGTAACACAACCACACTCTCTCAAAACAATGAGAGAATCCTGATACAACTTCAGGTGAGATCGCCTGAAACAAAGGAAACGCTGCGAGAGAGACTCCCTCCAGTGAAAACCCCTCCAAAGGAAAAATCCCCATTGGATAGCGACCCTGCAAAGGCAGGGGAGCAAGAAGAGTACCTGGAAAAATGGTACGAAAAGGCCATAAGAATGGCCAAAGTGAGAATACTCACTCCCTACCCAGAGGGAGTGAAGCCAAAAGCTCTAAAGAATGGGCCAGCTTTCCCTGACAAGAAATGGTCAGGGGAGAACGACATGGAGTCGTTCTGGCAGTGGTTCACAGAACTACTGGGATTCCTTGCCTTGCAAGGATGCAAAGGTCCCCAATTTGATGAAGTCCATCTAGACTGCTTGATTCGCAGATTAGGGGGACCCATCTTCAACCTCAGAATAAGACTCTGAGTTGAAAGTCTCCTCAGAGGAGACAAGGGCATGTTCCTTGAAGTTCTCAACATACTGATGAGAACTTTCATCAAAGCCTCTGCCATGTTGAACGTGACAAAGAAATACTGCAACATTAAATACAAAGCGGAAAAAGGCCTAAAACAGTTCTACTTAGAACTGTCTAAAGCAGCATCCCAGATGGTGACGCTGCCAGACCAGGCATCCTTCAATGCTAGGTTTCTAAACAACATTCCCCTTGAATGGAAGAGGGAAATGATCGCTCATGACAGAATCAGAGTGGACTTCTCCTCAAATGAGATGTTAAAAGCAATATCTTGTGTAGATGAGATAATAGATGGGCTGAAGATGTCTTCAGCCTACAAATTGGGATATTATACCCAAACAACCACCATGGCAACCACGGGCCATGGTAGAACTCTCCCATCAGGAAAGAAGGCTGAAGAGCCCAAACCCAGATGGAAAGAGGATATATCCTCGAAAAATTTGAGGAAAACTGACCAAAAGTCAGTCCCAATTTTCGGCAAATGTGGCAAAATAAGGCAAACAAAAGATTGCCCAAAACATCATGCAATGAGTGATGAAAAGCCAAGGCGCATAGCTGCCATGGAAATCATGAACACATCAGAAGAAGAGTCAGAAGACTCATCAGACGAAAAACCAGAGAACAACTCTGGTGACTCTGGAGCATCAAGCTTCAAACTAGAGGACCCATACAAGGGACCTCAATACTCACCTGATTCAGAGGGTGAGGAAGTTAACGTCAGGACCATAAGGATGGGCCCAATGTCAGTTGTTGGCCATGATGACATAAATTACAAAATCAAACTGGCTGTGGCATGCCAGTTAGAAAACATGGCAGACGAGAAAGTCGCTGAAGCCTTGGTGGAAGCACCAAGAAAAGATGCCTTGGGGAAATACACCAAAGTATGCAAGGAAAACAAGGAGAAAGGGAAGAAGGACCAAAAGTCCATCGAAACTGTCAGGGCCCGGCCTCCGTCCGGGGGCGGCCCTACCTCAAAGCTGGACACTCGCGGTGTCCCAGGCAGCCAGGTGCCGGATCCTATCCCAAGCTCCTCAAACTCACTAAGCAGGGATTGAGTTGTCATGTATTATGGAAGGTAGCTACAACTTGCCTAAGCGGGGATTGAGTTGAGAAGAAGGGTAAGTTTCCCTATTCCCCGCTTGGCTGCTATAAAAGGAAATGTACTGTACAGTTCGTAGCGTGACTATGGGTAGAAGCCGAGCATGTTCCCGCAATGCGGAAAAGGTGTCACATGGGTTAAGGCGAGTTGCTCGCCTTGACCCACGTGATTTTTCCCACGGGTTCGCATGCAGGCTGTAGTTGTGAAAGATGGGAGGATGAGGGAAGTGGGGGGAGGTTAGGGAAGGTGGTTCTGGGGTTGTATGGTCAGGTGTGGTTGCCCTGACAGAAACCCAGACCCCCTTGTTTGATGCAAAATTCCACATCTCAAAAGACACAGGAAAATACCCTGCAAACAGACCACTCTCAACAAAGAGAACGCTGATGGCTCACGTAAAAATAGCAGGCATAAAAGCCTACTCGCTATTTGACAGTGGAGCCAAAATGGATGCAATATCGCTGGACTTCATCCATGTGGTCCACATCCCAATCCTCCAATTGGAGAACCCAGTCATCCTCCAAATGGAACAAGATCACAGATCTTGTTCAGAACAAACATGGACATTGAGATCAACAGCCACACAGAAAAACACTACTTTGATGTAATTAACATCGACAGATATGATGCCATATTTGGTGCCCCCTGGTTAAACAAAAACCAGGTGAGTTTAGACTTCCGGTCTCACAAAGTGAGAACGGTGAACAAGGGTAACATAGACACTGTCATATCCATACAATCCTGACCTCCACTCCGGGCTCCCGGAACTCCAAACCTGACTTCTGGAGTCCTACTTCCCTTCCATCACCTCCTCCTTGCTGACTCCCAAGAGGTTATCCCACCTCTGGCTCAGACACCACCTTCGGTCCGACTCCAGAACATTCCGGGTCCGACCCCAACCTTGACACCTTCCAGACGAGTATGCAAAACCTATGCTCCCGACTCCGGACCTCCGCTCCGGAATCCCGTTCACGTCTCCATCTCCAGAACCTCCGGTCTTAGCTCCGACCTCGGACTTTGACATACCCATTGTATTGGTTAGCTCATTCCATTTAATTACGTTTGCCAATATTCCGGAGTTTAACTTCCGAGTTCGGACTTTCCGGACTTATGTCGGACCTTGCAACTATTGCATTGCTCCATTCCACTCCCAACCTCCTTCCTTCCTCCTTGGGCCTTGGCCCTTCATTCCTCCTTTGAGAAACACCATTGAGTCAAACCCTTGACCCTTGGTGTTGTTCCTCTTTCCATCTCCCTTTGTCTCCTTTTGTCCTACCCTCACTCCTTTTGATTCCGGACCCCTCCTTATATACAATGTACATAGTAACTTGTAACCTCAGTCCGAAATCGACCTGAATTCCCCCCAAGAGACTTTCCCTCTGCTAGATCCGAAATTAGGGACCCCTAGGACAACCAGCAATGGCACAGCGCTCCGCTTGAGTCACTGAGGCCAAGGTCCTTCCATGCTAAGTCTCTGATTCCATTCCGGAGTCGTCCGAATCCACCCGTTCTAACAGACACCCTTGGAGTCAGTGAAGGCCATGCAACGAGATCACATGGGTGGAAAACTCGAGAACAGCCAAAAAAGAAGCCCCCCTGACAGGGAGGTGAGACAAAAACACACCTCAGGGTAATCAGAAGAAAGTACCCTGAAGGTTGGCCCAATCCTTGTCCAGAAGGACTAGAACTTCCAGATGTACCACATCTGGAAGGTCTCTCCATGAACAGCCCTGAGTTTGAAATACTCAGGGAGTGGTGGAGAGAGAAATTCAAAATCATGATGGCACCAGTGCTGTCAGAGACCGGATTCGAGACAAAGGAATGTCTCCGTAGCGGAGGGCTTCAGCCTCAGTGACTTCTGCCAAGAGCGCTGTGCCTAGTGACACATCCGTGCCCTAACTTACTGACTGGCAATCAGAACCTAAGGGGGGTAACTCTAGTTGATTTTATTACTGGAGTGTAACCTATGTACAAGCGAGATATATATATGGTTACAGCGAAGACGGGTCCGCAATTGGCGGAGCCGAACGGAGCGGAGCTAATGGGGATAAACATTAGCCGACTGAATATTACCGACGAGTCGGGTCATGGGGTTAGCGGAAGGGCAGGCGATAACCCAGAAACGGAAAGGAGGGATAAGCCCGAAGGTGGGCTCTGCAGGGCAGGCGATTGTATTGCCCAGCGGAGGTGGGGGTGCGCTAGCGGACGTCGGAGCTGTCCGGAAGTCTTCGGGGCTCCGTACTTAGGGAGGCGTAGGTAATAAATTGAAATGAGGGGGTGGTGACCATCGAGGGGTACTGAGAGGATTGCGGAATACGGGAGCTCCGAGGTTAGTGAAGGAGGAGCAGAGTTAGACCGGAGGGAATGGAGGGACCGGAAGTCGATGGCTGGGGATGGATATGACAAGTGCCATTAGAAATGCCTCCCTTGAGGGAGGTGAACCATCAAATCCTGTTAAAGGATCTGAACAAGAAATTTTGGGAAAACACCCTGAGATGTCCCGCAGCACTGCAGGAAGCACTAGCGATCAAAATAGATTGCTACGTGAAAGCAGGATGGTGGTATCCCACGAGCAGCGAGCAAGCATGCCTGCTACTGTGCATTGTCATGACCCGGCAATTCCCACGGTCAGGTGATCACTCCTCACACCTTCTTCCTCCTCTGCTTCGACCCCGTCAACTCCACTGCCCGCCCAACACTGCCTGAACAAGCCCGTCACCCTTCCCCATCACTGCTACCTGTTTCCATGGCCTGTCACGGGCCTATGAGTCATTCCTTATCATGCTTGTTTCTCTTGACAGCCATGCACGGCTGTCCTTCTCCCACACTCTTTGTTTGTTTTCGTTCCTTCTTAAGCCTGCCCGCAATCTCCATGAGATCTGGCGACTTATTTCTATTCATTCTGTTATACTTAAATACCGGTTGTACACTACCTTGTACTTTAGTTTGAAAATCAACTAGGGTTACCCCCTGCACTCTCTGTCTGACTCAGTCGCACCCTCTGCCTTCTGAAATATTGGGGCTGCATCAAGTACGAGGCACAACACTCACTAACGAGTCATTGAAGCCAAAACCCCATTTTGCCACGATTGTCATCCCCGCCCTTAACAGGCTGTTACGCCAGAGCAGCAGACCTTAACGGTCGCCAACAGTGAGTCACGGTAACGTTTTCCCACGCCCTGACATGCATCTGCAAAGCAGATGGATCTTTGCACATGGTAATCGATGCAAGAAATTGTAACTCGAACACAATTCTCAATGTCACACCAATGCCAGACATGTGACTGATCCAAGAATCAGTCGCCAGAGCAACATACCGATCCAAGATTGATATGTCAGACATGGAGCGTGCAGGGTGGAGGTGCACATGTGGGTCTGGGTCCGGGTCTGGGCTAGTCAGGGTATGTGACCTGACACATTCACCAGCACAAGCTCGGTGGAGAACCACAATAAAGCATTATTGTGGTTGTTTACTTGCCTCAAGGGGGCAAAGTTCTATATAAGCCAGAAGAAATTCCAGCCATTCACTCCAATCCTAGGTGTTCTAGGAAGCCATGTGGATGAACAAGGCATCCACGCTCAAGTGGACAAAATGGACAAAATCCGCAACTGGCAAGAGCCAGTAGACCACACAGGAGTCCTACAATTCCTGGGAATGGTAGAATATCTATCGATATTCATGGCGAATGTCAGTGGCTACACAGGGCCACTGCAAACAATCTGCTCCAACAAGCAGACATTCAGGTGGACACCACTCCACCAGAAATGCTTTGATAAGATTAAACGTCTTGCATGCAGGGCTCTGATTCTGAAGCCCATCCAGTGGAATCCACTGGAAAACCTCTTGGAAGAAGAGAGGAGTAAACTCCATGTCTGGGTCATAACAGATGCATGCCCAGCAGGCATGGGCACACTAATTGGACAAGGCGAAAAGTGGCAGACCTGCCACCCAGCCAGAGGGGGAAAACTCTGGTTGATTTTATCACTGAAGTGTAATGTATCTACAGGTTAGGTATATATAGTTACAGAGGGAGTCTAGACAGCAGGCCTGTAAATGGCAGGGGCTGGGCAGAGCAGTGTCAGGGATCGGCCCCCGACCCTGCTGTCAGGGCACCCAACCACACCCCAGAACCACCCTCCCAGACTTCCCCCTCTTCCCTGACCTCCCCATCCCTACATATCTCTCACAACTTCAGCCCACATGTGAGCCCGTGGGAAAAATCACATGGGTCAAGGTGAGCAACTCACCTTAACCCATGTGACACCTTTTCCGAGTCGCGGGAACATGCTCGGCTTCTACCCAGAGTCATGTTATGAACTGTACAGTACACTTCCCTTTTATAGTAGCCAAGCGGGGAATAGGGAAACTTACCCTTCTTCTCAACTCAGTCCCTGCTTAGGCAAGTTGTAGTTACCCTCTGTAATACATGACAACTCAGTCCCCACTTAGTCCCTTCAGTGAGTTTGAGGAGCTGAGGACAGGGTCTAGTGCCCAGGCACCCGGAACACCGCACACACCTAGGGCCGAGGTCAGGCTGTCCCCAATCAAGGACCAAGCCCTGACAAGCAGACCTAATGGAGTTACAGGTTAGCTGACTGAATATTACCGACAACTTGGGTTATGGGGTTTAATGGATGGATGGGTTATTGAAAGGTTATCTTACTAGTTTGGGGACGGTAATGTTCCGTTCCCCCGTTCGCCTCAGGCCTCAGTAATCCGTCTAAGTATACGCTTGATTTGGCTGTATATTGACGGGGTAGAAGTAAAGGCTAATCCGCCTTTTACAGCTACCCTGAGGGTTTATATACAATCTTATACATTCTCGGCACAAATAAATAGAGAAGCTTCCACGACGCTAAATTAGCGTCGCGACATAATTATTACACAACACAACATCAACTGATGTTGTGGGCGGAATATAGACATGGGCCGGGGCCTCACAGTTATGACCCAGAAGTGGAATGGAGGGATTGGTACGAAGGTAGACTTGCAGGGCAGGCAACTAAATTACTCAGTGGAGGTGGGGGTGCATTTGCGGACGTTGGAGCTGTCCAGAGACCTTCAGGGTTCTGTACTTAGGGAGGCATAGTTAATATATTGAAATGAGGGGGTGGTGACCATTGGGGGAGTCAGAGGGGATTGCAGAATCTGGGGGCTCCAAGGTTAGTGACAAAGGAGCAGAGGCAATCCAGAGGGACCAGAGGTGGTGGAAGGTGATGGCTGTGGATGGATATGACACATGGATTTTGGCAATCAGAACTGGCAATAATTTGAGAGAAATCAAGTGTTTCATGTAACCCAAAGTATTTTTGAGAGCACAGCAAGCAGAATAAATTGAACCAGCTCATCTAAATTCCTTCATATAATCTGGGACTATTGCATCACAATGAGATACAGAAAAAAGCCTTAATCCATGTGACAAAAATGGTACCTACCATATAACATTTGATGGAGAATTGAAGGAGAGACAAATGGGGGGAAATTTGGTTGCACTTTGCACACTCAAGCTATGTGCTGCTCAGTCATGACTCTCCATGAAGAGTCAGGAATATTCATGAAGGGTCATGAGCATTCATGTGCAGGTATGGGAATTTTTTAGGGCATGCTCATGAATTCCTGTGAAGAGTCATGACCATGCATGACCATGCATGGACATTCATGGCTCTGCATGAAGATTCATGATGCATGGCTTCATGACTCTTCATGAAGTCAGCAGTCATGAACCTTCATGCTTGCCAAAAAAAATTGACTTTTTGGGTTGAAAATTAATGATTTCAATATAAATATTGTATATAAGCATGAAGGTTCATGAAGTGGATTACACTTTTTGATAGTACCTCACTGGAGGACAGGACAAACTGGAGGTGAACCAGAACGGTTGCGGAGTAGGTCAGGGGTTGGGCGGAGTTGGTATGGATATGACACCCCCCCCCCAGACTGTCAGGGCACACCTGCCTGACCTGGCTCCACCTGCCCTCACCTGGTATCCTGCTTATGTTTATTCCTCACCCTTCATCACTGTTCTTCATTTCTTGTTCTTCCTTCCTTTTGTTCTTTTGTTCTTTTATCTATTTCTATCTACACAGACAACCTTTCTCCATATCTATGTATTATTGACCCGCCTGCAACATGTGCATGACACACCTAGCCCCAGACAACCTGGATGTCATATCCATCCACAGCCATCGTCTTCCACTGCCTCTGGTCCTTCCAGACTACCTCCACTCTTCTTCACTAACCTCGGAGCTCCCATATTCCGCAATCACCTCCGCCTCCCTCGATGGTCACCACCCCCTCTTTTCAATATATTACCTATGCCTCCCTAAGTACGGAGCCCCAAAGGCTTCTGGACAGCTCCAACGTCCACTAGTGCACTCCCACCTCCACTGGGCAATTCACTTGCTTGCCCTGCAAGTCCACCTTTGGGTCTATCCCTCCTTTCCATTCCTGGGTTATCACCTGCCATTCTGCTAACCCCATAACCTGACTTGTTGGTAATATTCAATCAGCTAATGTTTAACTCCATTAGCTCCGCTCTGCTCGGTCCCACCATTCACAGGCCCGCTCTCGCTGTAACTATATATATACTTAACTTGTGCATAGGTTACACCTCAGTGATAAAATTGACTAGAGTTGATCCCCCTTTAGTTCTCGTTGCCAGTAAGTAAATTAGGGCATGGACGTGTAACTTGGCACAGCGCTCCTGGCTTGAGTCACTGAGGCCAAAGCCCTCCGCCATGGAGACAACTCCTTTGTCTCAATCCAGTCTCTAACAGGCACCATAGCCCAGGCTATGTCATCACATCCAATGCAGCAATCAGATGTCCAGATGAACAACCCGGAGGAAAACCCTCCTCCAGGGCAATAACTCTACCCTCAAAGAAAGGGAAAGTGACACAGTAATACACCACTGAGGTGCCCATGAAAACACCTTCCCCCAACAAGGCCCCACACACAATATTGTATGTGAGGAACTGCAAGTAACAATTGCAGAAACTTCTACTCCATCTAACCCACATCCACCACCACTTGTGTGTAAACACCATTTACACATGACTCCTCACAGAACAAGTGAGGAGAAATACCAAAGATATATAATCTTTGGGTCGAAATCTACTTTTGGAACTTCCTTCTTTTTCTATTTTCCTCCCTTTCCTGCGATATCTGCATATCGCTGTTTAGCCCCAACCCCTTCATTTTCTTTTCTTCTTCCTCCTTATTTCTCATCCTCTTCATAAAATGTACACATCACCCACTTTAAAGTGGTGATAACAAACTTTCTTTAAAGAAAAATTTTTTTTTTCACTTTGAATTCAATTTCTTTCCTTTCTTCTTCTTCCAAAAAAACCATGTATGCATCACACATGTAACACAAAGGGGGAGAATGTCAGGGCAATAGCCCCAAACCCCGAGTCTGATGTAACAACAGTGTACATAGAGTCACATGGCTAAGCAGCAACTTCCAGTTACCGCTTAACACCATTGTATCACTTATGGTCTGGTGTGCTGAGCGACCCCCTGAGACCTCACAAGGCCACAGTACTACTGTGGGTAAGGAAGTGAGAGGAAGGTTAACTTCTCACTTTCCCACAGTGGCTACAATAGAAAACTTCTGGAGATATCCAGAAGTCACATAGGTGGTGGGCAGGAGCATGCAGCATGTGGGGCAGGGTGCACACATGGGAAGTGCAGCAGGTGGATGTGGGTCCAGGCTAGTTAGGGTGCATGCCCTGACAAATCCCAACCTCTGCTCTGGAGCCCTACTTCCCTTTTGTCACCTTCTCCCTGGCCAACTCCCAAGAGGTTATCCAACCTCAACCACAATACCTTGCAGACAAGAATGCAACATCTACGCTCCTGACCCCAGACCTCCAATCCAGAATCCTGTTTGCATCTCCATCTTCGGAATTCTGGTCTTAGCTCTGACCTCGGATTTTGACCTCCACTGATGTCCATGGTATTGGTTAGCTAATTTTATTTATTTACCTTTGCCAATATTCCAGAGTTTGACTTCCAAGTTTGGACTTTCTGGACTTATTTCAGACCTTGCAGTTCCTACTGTATTGTCCCATTCAATTCTGCTATCCTCCCTCATTCCTATTTGGGCTGCTGCTTCTTTCTATTCAGTCAGCTAGCCATTCCCAACTCCCATCCTCCCTCCTTCCTCCTTGGGCCTTGGCCCTTCATACCTCCTTTGGGAAGCACCATTGAGTCAAACCCTTGACCCTTGGTGTTGTTCTCCCTTCCAGCTCCCTTTGTCTCCTTTCAGCTTACCCTTGTTCCTTTTGACTCCAGACCCCCTCCTATATATACAATGTACTTAGTAACTTGTAACCTCAATCAGTAATCAACTTGAGATTCCCCTTGAGACTCCCCCTTTGCTAGATCTGAAATTAGGGACCCCCAGGACAACCAGCAATGGCACAGCACTCCACCTGAGTCACTAAGGCCAAGGTCCTTCCTAATTGAGTCTCCAATTCCATTCCAGAACCATCTGAGACCATCCTCTAACACCAGTTCATATATCAACTAGGATTACCCCTCATCTCTACCTCTTGTCATAAGGCTTCTATCCTTCTATCTGAAATTGGGACAACAAGATAAGAATGAGTGCAGTGCTCCACTTGAGTCACTGAAGCTAAAGTCCCACCCCTTATGAACACTCTGGATACAGCTCCTGACAGAATGGGGGGATATGGGGAAAGGGTGGTCAGGGAAGGGAAGAGGGTGTCTGAGGGTGAGTGGGGTCAAGGGCCATGCCCTGACAGAGCCCCCACTGTACTCACTGCTGGTATACTCCCCAAGTCGCTGATAGCAAACTTGTGGGCTACTCCCTTGGACACTCTCCAGCTCTCCCTCCAACAACTACACAGCTGCCTCCACCTGTGAGCAGGACAGTTCAGAATGGATAATAGTTAGTGTAATCACTGCTCTCACCTCAGCTTCATGTTGAGTGAACTGAGGGAGGCAGGGTACAGCAAAAAGGTCAGTTTTTTATAGATGATGATCAAGGACCCAGCATGTAGTATGTCAGGCCAAAGAGGAATCAAAGTGCCTGAGGCACTATTTTTAAATGAAATAGAATAAAGAAAGGTAAAAGTGAAGTTAAGACCACACCACCTTATTCCCCTCATACCTGGTGGTGTCAGAGACCAGATCCAGGATGAAAGACGATGCAAGTGGGAATGGACTCCTAGAGGGGAGAGAGGGGGAAGAAGGAAGGGAACGCTCCAGCTCACTCCCTGACAACTCAGGGAAGAAGAGGGGGGGGGAAAAGGGGTTGGGAGGTCCACTGTACTAGGTTCGATGTTTTTAGCAAACAAAACCAACCACTCAACTAAACTGGTGGAATTGCCCTAAGGACCAAATTTTTCCTTAGCTTTAGTTACTAAGCCTCTTGTTGCACCCCAGAGTGCACTGACTCCAAGCTAGATGTGAAGAGGGGGGGAATTCGCTTCTCTTTCCTAACTAAAGTACATACTTATATCGAATTGCTACATTGTGCCAAGGAATAGTTCTGAAACAAATGGCTTTGGCTAGAGTAAGCCTCCACCACCAATGGTGGTAAGGTTTGGGTGCTGTTGGCTTGAGTAAAATCCCAAAGAACAAAAGAAAAATGAAGTGAAAATCAAAAACTTCGTCATATCATGCCCATCACTGTGTCAAAACTTCGTCCCTTCATACCATCCGACTCTCCTCAACTGTAGCTTTCGAACGATACCAATTTTGTGGAATTTGGTGTAGAATTGGCTAAGAATGGGAATTCAGTGGTGTGGGATCCACAATACAATTTTCCGTGCACAGAGAAACTTGGACTAAATGATCTCCTAAAATTCCAAAAGTTCCTTGACAATATCCCTTGCATTGCTCGCATATTCCTAGCTTGAATTCCTCTGGAATTTCGCTGAGGCTGACCCAAACATGACCATCCAATGTTCTCATGTAGTCCCATGACACATGTCAAGTCAGATAATTCCCTTGGTTTCTCCACAACTGCTCTTCCGTTTTGGATGAGATTCTGCACTGGGTCTATGGGTATTATTCCACAATTAATGACCCCTAGATCATCCTCCGCCATCGACTTTTGACCTTTTTCCAATTGAGTTTTGGCCAAGTGCATGGTGTCATATTGTCAGAGACCAGGTTGAGACAAAGGAGTGTCTCCATGGCAGAGGGCTTTGGCCTCAGCGACTTATGCCAGGAGCACTGTGCCAAGTAACACGTCCGTGCCCTAACTTACTAAACTGGCAACCAGAACTGAAGGGGGGTAAACTCTAGTCAATTTTATTACTGAGGTGTAACCTATGTACAAGTTGAGTATATATATAGTTACAACAAGGGCGGGCCTGCAAATGGCGGAGCCGAGTGGAGCAGAGCTAACGGGGTTAGACATTAGCCGATTGAATATTACTGATGAGTCGGGTTACGGGGTTAACGGAATGGTAGGCGATAACCCAGAAATGGAAAGGAGGGATAGGCCTGAAGGTAAGTGAGTGTATTGCCCAGTGGAGGCAGGAGTGTGCTAGCGGACATCGGAGCTGTCTAGAAGCCTTCAGGGCTCCGTACTTAGGGAGGCGTAGGTAATAAATTGAAAGGAGGGGGTGGTGACCATTGAGGGGTACTGAGTTGATTGCGGAATACAGGAGCTCCAAGGTTAGTGAAGAAGGAGCAGAGGTAGACTGGAGGGATCGGAGGGAGTGGAAGTCAATGGTCGGGGATGGATATGACACATATCCATACAACTCCAGACCTCTGCTCCTGATTCTGGACCTCCATCTCCTCCTCCAGGACTCCACATCCACCACCACCACCTCCCCCTGTTGGTTGTTGAGAGCCCACTCCACCTCTGGCTCCAACACAACGTCCAACACTACCTCCAGTCTGACTCCAGTTTACTCCAGGTCCAATCCCAACCTCATACCTTCCAGACCAGAGCTTGTGATGCTCCACACCTCCACCTCTGGAACTCTGGTCACATCTCTGCCCCTGGACTTTGACCTCCTCCTCCATCTTATCTCCTTGTATTCTTTATTGCATTTCATTTATTATGTCTAGCCAATATTCCAGACTTTGACTTCTGACTCCAGACCTCTGGAAATCACTCTGGACCCTCCAGTCTCTACTGTATGGTGTCATTTAATCCTCTTGTTGCTTCCTCCTTATTTAGACAGCTGCTTCCTTTTCCACATTAGTGTCAGGGCATACACCCTGACCTAGCCCACACCTGCACTTGTGTTAGAACTGGGCTGATACAGACGACTCTGGAGTGGAATCGGAGACTTAGCGTGGAGGGACCTTGGCCTCAGCGACTCAAGTGGAGCGCTGTGCCATTGCTGTTTGTCCATTTGGTCCTTAATTTCACAGTAGGTGAGCAGGAAGTCTCTAGGGGGCATTTCAGGTCGATTTTGGACTGAACCAAAACGAGTATGTACAAGCGCTGATATATATAATGGAGGGGGCAAGAGCACAAGGAAACGGAACGAAGACGTCTGAACGGGAACAAAGGGAAGAAGGAGCAGAGCGGTACCGAAGGTCATAAGGCAGGACCTGTGATATGTCCGAAAGGAGGTAGGGAGGGCAAGGCCCAGAGGGGCAGGAGGATGAGGAGAAGTGGGGGTGATGACTAACTGGCTAGAATGGGAAGAAGCAGTAGTCCAAATAGGGATGAGGGGTAAACGCGAGAGATACATTACAAGCGGCAAAAGTGCCAAAGGCGATCCACAAAGCTTGGGGATTGCAGAGCTTACGGAGGTTATGGAGGTGGGGTTGAAAGTCTGAGGGATATTGGCAATGGTTTTTACGTAGTATGAGGTCACCAATGCAATGGACTAAGACCGAGGTGGAGTCAAAGTCCGAGGTAGGGACTATGATGGAGGCTCAGAGCAAAGGTACGAGCGGCATCCAAGTACGAAGTACGGGACAGCGGGGAAGGTCGTAACTTGGTGGGAGGGCAGCGGAGGAGTAACAGAGGGAGGAGAGAGGGGAAAGGTAAGGAAGAAGGAGTGGCGGAAAGGAGAGTTGTCAGGTCCGAAGGTGAGTATCGGAGCGGACGGGGGAAGCGTAGGAGGGTGATGGGAGGGTGGAGGTGTTGTGAAGGGGGAGCGCAGTAGGAGGAGGAGGAGTAGTAGGAGGGTGGCGAGAGGGGCGGTGTTCAGTCTGAGGTGAGTATCGGAGCGGACAGAGATAGGGTCGGAGAGGTAAGGAGGAGTAGAGGTGGCGTGGGGGGGTAGAAGGAGGTGTGTTGCCAGGACCGAAGGTGAGTATCGGAACAGCAGCGGTAGGTTATGACTCCGGAGGTGAAGAGGGTGGAGGTCCGGAAGTCGGGTCGGGGTCGGGTATGCACGGATATGACAACTTGCACCCACATCTGCATGCACACCTGGCTGTTGCACCCCCTGCACGCACCCTGTGCCGGATGCTCCATGTGGCCAGATGCCCCAGTGGGTCTTGGGCCCCATGTGACTTCCAGATATCTCCAGAAGTTTTCATTATATTGGGCCACTGTGGGAAGGTGAGAAGTTAGCTTCCTTCTCACCTTCTTACCCACAGCAGTGTGCCCTGGACAGGGCTGTGTTCCTTTAGGATTGTGGGCCATGGGGGGGGGGGGGGGGGTCACAGGGACCTGTGAGTCATCCCCTGACAATTAGTCAGCTGTCATTCCCCACAACCCACTTGTCAGGGCTCGGTCCTCGATCAGGGACAGCCCAACCTCAGGCCTGGGTGTGTGCGGTGTTCCGGGTGGTTGGGCGCTAGACCCTGTCCTCAGCTCCTGAAGGGACTAAGTGGGGATTGAGTTGTCATGTATTACAGAGGGTAACTACAACTTGCCTAAGCGGGGACTGAGTTGAGAAGAAGGGTAAGTTTCCCTATTCCCCGCTTGGCTACTATAAAAGGGAAGTGTACTGTACAGTTCATAATGTGACTCAGGGTAGAAGCCGAGCATGTTCCCACGACTTGGAAAAGGTGTCACATGGGTTAAGGCAAGTTGCTCGCCTTGACCCACGTGATTTTTCCTGCAGGCTCACATGTGGGCTGAAGTTGTGAGAGATATGTGGGGATGGGGAGGTCAGGGAAGTGGGGGAAGTCTGGGAAGGTGGTTCTGGGGTGTGGTTGGGTGCCCTGACAGCGGGGTCAGGGGCCGATCCCTGACACCACACCACTCCTTCCCCTCTTGGCCTTGCCCTTTTGGGAAGCACCATAGAGTTCCAACCCTTGACCCTTAGGGTTGTTCCCTCATCCAGTCCCCCTTTGTCTCCTTCCAGTTCCCTTTGTCCTCTGACTCCACTCCTGTATTATTATCTATACACTCTGTACATAGTTTCCTGTACCCCTGTCAGGGCCCGGCCTCGGACTCGGAGGCTCCCTGACCTCAACCCCCATCTGGCCTGTCCTCACACTATGCGGGGCATGAGATGAGAAGAAGGGTAAAGGTCTCATCTCCCCGCATGGTTGCTATATAAAGGAATGGGTCACATGCCCACAACTATACAGCTCCTAGAGTTGTGTAGTGTGACCTGGAGGGAACATCCAGGTGGCAGTGCCCAGTAAGCGTGGGAACGTTCTGGGCGAGTTGCTCGCCCAGAACTGTGGCTGTGACCCGTGGGAACATTCTGGGCAAGCTGCTCGCTCAGAAAGTTCCCACGCTATCCCATGCACGCGGATACACAACACAGAAAGGCAACAATGAAGGAATGGAAGGAAGGGATTGGTTGGGGAGTCTGGGGCACCCTAGGGCAGGGTGCTGAACCCTGACAACCCCTAGTCTGAAATTGACAACTAGAGAACCAGAATCAATGTCATATCCATGCATACCCGATCCTGACCTGACTCCCAGACCTCCTCCTTCACCACCTCCAGAGTCCTACCCTACCACTGTCCGTTCCGATATTCACCTTCGGTCCTGGCACCACACCTCCTCTCACCTCCCATGCCACCTCCACTCCTCCATCCCTCTCCTCTCCTATCTCCGTCCGCTCCGATACCCACCTCGGACCGAACACCACCCCTCCTGCCACCCTCCTACTCCTCCTCCTCCTACTCCTCCGCTCCCTCCTCACAACACCTCCACCCTTCCATCATCCTCCTACTCCTCTCCCATCCGCTCCGATACTCACCTTCGGACCTGACAACTCTCCTTTCCGCCACTCCTTCCCTCTTCCCTTTCTCCTCTCTCTTTCCTCTGGTCCTCTTCCACTGACCTCCTGCCAAGTTACAACCTTCCGCCGCTGTCCTGTACTTCATACTTGGGCACCGCTCGTACCTTTGCTCCGAGCCTCCGTCATAGTTCCTACCTTGGACTTTGACTCCACCTCGGTCTTAGTCCATTGCATTGGTGACCTCATACTACGTAAACACCATTGCCAATATTCCTCGGACTTTCAACCCCACCTGTCAGGGCACACCCGCCTGACCCGGGTCCACCCGGACCCACCCGGCCACACCACACCCGCTCCCCGCTGTCCAACCCTCTCCCTCTTCCTTCCTCTGTCTCTCCTCCTTTTTCCTTTCTCTCTTTCTTCCCCTTTCTTTATCTCATTCCTCTCATCTTCCTTTTCTTGTTTATTTCCTTCTATCTACACGGACCACCCTCCTTTGTATCAATGTACTATTGACCCATCCGGCCCACACACCCCAGATGGCTCCCCGCTGTGCCCAGCACGCGCGCATGCAGCGGACGCTCTTGGGATCCCCCACGGGGATACCTGGATGCCTGCGGCTGTCTCCGAGGGTGACGTGGCACTCGTCATGTGACTCAAGCCACATGTACATAAATGTACCTGAAGTGGGAACCGAAGAAGTAACCTTCTTCTCACATTCTCCACTTCAGGTAAGTAGTATAGTTTTCCCTTTTAATAACAATAACACATTCTCCACTTCAGTCTAAGTGGCCAGGGACTGCTGTCCCTTCCCGGACCCGCCAGCACGCACGCCTGGTTTGCACCCCACGAGGGCCCCTCTGCCGGGCGATACATCCGGACCCCCTCTACCCCGGACGCGTCCCTGACACCACCTCCATAACCTCCGTAACCTCCGTAACCTCTGAGCTCCACGGATCACCTTCGGCACTTTCGCCGCTTGTAATGTATCTCTCGCGTTTTCCCCTCATCCCTATTTGGACTGCTGCTTCTTCCCATTCTAGCCAGTTAGTCATCATCCCCACTTCCCCTCATCCTTTTGCCCCTCTGGGCCTCACCCTCCTTACCTCCTTTCGGATGTATCACAGGTTCTGCCTTATGACCTTCGGTACCGCTCCGCTTCTGTCATCCCTTTGTTCTCATTCGGATGCCTTTGTTCTGATTCGGATCCCCTTTGTTTCCTTGTGCTTTTGCCCCCTCCATTATATATATCGGCGCTTGTACATACTCGTTTTAGTCCTTAGTCTAAATCAACCTGAAATGCCCCCTAGAGACTTCCTGCTTGCCTACTGTGAAATTAAGGACCAAATGGACAAACAGCAATGGCACAGCACTCCGCTTGAGTCGCTGAGGCCAAGGTCCCTCCTTGCTAAGTCTCTGGTTCCCCTCCGGAATCGTCCACCCTCGCCCAGTTCTAACAATCAACTGGATTGTCCCCCCAAGAGACTCCCCCTGTCAACCTGAAATTAAGGACCACCTTAGACAACAAACCAATGGCACAGTGCTCCACTTGAGTCGCTGAGGCCAAGGTCCCTCCTTACTGAGTCCCTTCCCTGCTTCCAGACAATTGTGCGCTCTATAACACACAGATTAAATGTAAGAGGATTCCTCTGCATGATTTCTCCACCAATTCTCAACTGATTCCTTCAGGGATGCATTCATTCGGTTTGTATGAAAGCCCTTTCTATTGTTCACTTTCTCATTCTCAATCCTTAATAATGTACAAGGGCAAGCGCCCATTTTTGATGTGTATATCACAAAAAATTCCACATTTTGGAGTATGCCCATCCTACCCTCCTACAACGATGTCCCCAAAATGGAGGGCTTTGGCCTCAGCGACTTATCCCAGGAGCGCTGGTCTAGTAATACATCTGTGCCCTAATTTACTGACTGACAAGGAATTCTAGAAGAGGGAACTCTAGTTGATTTTATCACTAAGGTGTAACATATCTACAAGTTATGTATATATAGTTACATAGAGGGCAGGCCCATGAATGGTGGGGCCGAGTGGAGCAGAGCTAATGGGGTTTGTTAGATATGGCAGGTTCAGATGGTTCCGGAACGGAATTGGAGACTTAGCATGGAAGGACCTTGGCCTCAGCAACTCATGTGGAGCGCTGTGCCATTGCTGGTTGTCCTGGGGGTCCCTAATTTCGGATCTAGCAAGGGGAAGTCTCCTGGGGGGAAATCAAGTTGATTTCAGACTGAGGTTACAAGTTACTAGGTACATTGTATATAAAGGAGGGTCCAGAATCAAAAGGAACCAGGGTGGTCTGGAAGTGGACAAAGGGAGCTGGAAGGGGGAACAACACCAAGGGTCAAGGGTTTGACTCAATGGTGTTTCCCAAAGGAGGAGTGAAGGGCTAAGGCCCAAGGAGGAAGGAAGGAGGATGGGAGTTGGGAATGGCTAGCTGACTGAATAGAAAGGAAGCAGCAGCCCAAATAGGAATGAGGGAGAATAGCGGAATTGAATGGGACAATGCAATAGTTGCAAGGTCTGAAGTAAGCCTGGAAAGTCCAAACTCAGAAGTCAAACTCCGGAATATTGGCAAAGGTAAATAAATGAAATTGGCTAACCAATACAATGGGGATAAGTGGAGGTGGGGTCAAAGTCCAAGGTCAGAGCCAAGACTGGAGTTCTGAGATGGAGATGCAAACAAGATTCCGGAGTGGAGGTCCAGAGTCAGGAGCATAGTTGCATACTCATCTGGGAGGTGTTGAGGTTGAGGTTGGACCTGGAATATTCTGGAGTTGGACTGAAGGTGGTGTTGGAGCTGGAGGTGGGATAACCTCTTGGGAGTCGGCAAGGAGAAGGTGATGGAAGGGAAGTGGGGCCCCAGAGTCAGTTTCAGAGTTCCAGGAACCCAGAGCAGAGGTTGGGATTGTATGGATATGACAGAGTTACAGGTTAGCTGACTGAATATTACCAACAAGTCAGGTTACGGGGTTAGTGGAGTGACAGGCTATAACTGTCATATCCATACATACCCGATCCCAATCCAACTCCCGGACCCTCTGCTTCACCACCTCTGGAGTCCTACCTATCCCCATCCGCTCCGACATCCACCTTCAGACCGAACATCACTCCTCTCACCACCCTCCTCCTCCTCACTCCTCATGTCACCTCCACCCTTTCATCCCTCTCCTACCCTATCTCTGTCTGCTCCGATATTCACCTTCAGACCTGACATCATTCCTCCTCTTACCCCTCCTTCTCGTTCGTCTCCTCACTCCTCTTGTTCCATCCCTCTTCCACCAAACCTCTGCCAAGTTACAACCTTCCACTGCAGCCCCATACCCTGTACTCAGACACCGCTCGTACCTTCGCTCTGAGATTCCATCATAGTTCCGACCTCAGACTTTGACTCCACCTTGGCTTAAGTCCATTGCTGTCAGAGTCCGCGCGTCAGTTCGCGCGTAAGAATCTCCCTGGGAAACTAGTCATTGTAAAAGCTGGGGGGCCAACCCAGCTGGCGATAAGGCCTTATATACATGAGTTCTGCAACTCATAAGAGTGCTGCTACATTGGGAACACATGGTAGCCGATAGAGAAGTGACATGAAATAGGAGAATAGATCATGCAGATAAGGGGGCGATAACGGGTGAGGGGTGACACGATAGCGGAAATAGCGCATTGAATACAGCCCGCATTCTAACTACAGCAAATCACATGCAGATATCGGCTTACGGGTACTCAACCTATCCGGATAGGGGTCCGGGCCGGCCGGATAACCGTCCGTGCCCTGACAATTGCATTGGTGACCTCATTCTACATAAACACCATTGTGTCATATCCATACATACCCAATCCTGATCTGACTCCCAGACCCTCTGCTTCACCACCTCCAGAGTCTTACCTATCCCCTTCTGCTCTGACATCCACCTTTGGACCGAACATCACTCCTCTTGCCACCCCCTCCTCTCACTCCTTCTCACTCCTCACATCACCTCCACCCTCATGTCCCCTCCTACCCTATCTCCATCCACTCCGATACTCACCTTCAGACCTGACAATCATTCCTCCTCTTACTCCTCTTCTCATTCCTCTCCTCACTCTTCCCCTTCCATCCCTCTTCTACCAAACCTCCACCAAGTTACGACCTTCCGCTGCTGCCCTGTACCCTGTACTCAGACACCGCTTGTACCTTTGCTCCAAGATTCTGTCATAGTTCTGACCTCGGACTTTGACTCCACCTTGGCCTAAGTCCATTGCATTGGTGACCTCGTTCTACGTAAACACCATTGCCAACATTCCTCAGACTTTCAATCCCACCTCCACAACCTCCAAGCTCCACAGATCATACTCAGTATTTTCGCTGATTGTAATGTATCTTTCGCACTTTCCCCTCATCCTTATTTGGACTGCTGCTTCTCTCCATTTTAGCCAGTTAGTCATCATCCCCACTTCACCCCATCCTCCTGCTGCTCTGGGCTTTGCCCTCCCTATCTCCTTTCGGATGTACAGGTTCTAACCTATGACCTTCAGTGCCGATCCGCTTCCATCATCCCTTTGTCCCTGTTTGGACGCCTTTGTTCCGATTCGGACCCCCTTTGATTTCCTTGTGCTTTCATCTCCCTATTATATACAGGCACTTGTACATACTCGTTTTGGACCTTCAGTCTAAAATCGACCTGAAATGCCCCCTAGAGACTTCCTGCTCACTGCCTCTGAAATTAAGGACCAAATGGACAAACAGCATGGCACAGCACTCCACATGAGTCGCTGAGGCCAAGGTCCCTCCTTGCTAAGTCTCCGGTTCCTGTCAGGGACCGCGCGTCAGTTCGCGACGATAAGGGTGTTCCCGAGAATCCTAGTCGTTGTTAACGCTGAGGTGCCACCCTCAGCGGAGATAGGAGTTATATACATGGGTACCGCTACCCACTAGAGTGCGGCTACAACGAGATAGAAGATAACCGATAGAATGACGACATGAAAAGATAGCTATTCATTCGGATAATCGTAAGCGAGGTGTGGGAAAGGGGTGACATGTGGACGGAAGATAGGAAGCGGGAGCTAAGCGAGAGCTAAGCGAAATTACCTGCGTTCTTCGGATCACTCCAGATCGTCTTACAGCAACTCCCTTCCGGCATAGGGAGTCAGGGTAGCCGGTTAGGCCGTGCCCTGACAGTTCCCCTCTGGAATCGTCCACCCTCGCCCAGTTCTAACAATAACTGTCACAACCCGGCATTCCCTGGAGTCAGACGACCTCCTCCCTGACCTTCTCCCATGCCTGAACACTCCCTGCACACTCCGCTTGCCACCTGTCGCTGTCTAGCCATTTCCCACCACTTCTCCACAACCCCTCTCCTAATTGTTGTTGAATGACCTAGCGGCGCAGAGCGCCGTGACCTTTTGTCCCATGTTTCACCACACCCTGTTATCTCACGGCAAAGGTCATGTTTGACCTTTGCTGTCTTAAACATGTGCTCCTTGTTTGTTTTCCTTTCTCTTTTCTCTGCCCGCAATTTCCATGAGATCTGGCGACTTATTCTCTATTCAGTTCCCTAGCGCTTATATACAGCTTGTAACTATTGCGTGTACTGTAGTTCAAAATCAACTAGAACTTACATCTGTTCCCCGTAAGACCTCTGCCTCTGAAGTATCAGGACCATGTCAAGAACGAGGCACAATGCTCCTCCCTGAGTTGTTGAAGCCAAAATCCCGGCCCACTCGCCTAAGTAGCCTCGACCTTGAGATCAGTGAGGTTATTCCTCACTAAAGCTCGGTCGTGGGTAGGACGCCTGTATCACTAGCGGCCAACATTCAGTCGCCTATGGCTACCATCGGTGAAGCTTTGCACGGTTCTGACAATAACCCAGAAACAGAAAGGACAGATCAGCCTGAAGGTAGACCTGCAGGGAAGGCAACTGAGTGCCTGGCAGAAGTGGGGGTGCACTTGTGGATGTCAGAGCTGTCTGGAGACCTTTGGGGTTCCGCACTTAGGGAGGCATAGGTAATATATTGAAATGAGGGGGTGGTGACCATTGGGGGAGTTGGAGAGGATTGCGGAATCCAGAGGCTCCGAGGTTAGTGATGAAGGAGTGGAGGTAATCTGGAAGGACTGGAGGTGGTGGAGGGTGATGGCCATGGATGGATATGACAGGTGGCCACCGCACACTTTAGTAGCCATTGAATTTCCAACATATACCTCATGTTACACCACCTGTGCCATTGTCTGTAAACCCTTATGTCCCACCCCCTTTTCCTATTCCTGTGCCAGAATGGACAAAAATGGGTACCTCTGGCCCCATTTTTGCAACACCCATGAGGATGAATATCAAGGATTTGTTGCTGGATATAGTCTCCCATCAAAGAACAGATGCAAGAAATATAACATCTTGAGTCAATACCTGCACATAGTTGTGTGTAATGGAATGAATCAAGATGTGTAACTGTCAGGGCATGCCTTCAGGTCACTAGCATAAGTAGCGTATTGCCACATGACCCATATTCCCATCAACTTCTTCTTTTTCACTTCTTCATCTCCAGTTTGATCCGGTCTGCAGCTGTCAGTTATGATGCTGCATGATCTTCTATCTTCTTTGATCCATTGCTACCAGTTATTAGTTAGTTGCCTGATAGCTGTCTCTATCATGTACATAAGACCTTGTGCTGGTGTGGGCATGTCCCCCAGCTGTCAGGGCCTGGCCTCGGACTCGGAGGCTCCCTGACCTCAACCCCCATCTGACCTGTCCTCACACTATGCAGGGCATGAGATGTATAGTAAAAGAAAGTGAAATATATACACTTGCCTATGCAGGGCATGAGATGAGAAGAAGGGTAAAGGTCTCATCTCCCTGCATGGTTGCTATATAAAGGAATGGGTCACATGCCCACAACTATACAGCTCCTAGAGTTGTGTAGTGTGACCCAGATGGGACATCCAGGTGGCAGTGCCCAGTAAGCATGGGAATGTTCTGGGTGCCCAGAATTGTGGCTGTGACCCATGGGAGCATTCTGGGTGAGCTGCTCGCTCAGAAAGTTCCCATGCTATCCCGTGTGCGTGTGTACACAACACACAAAGGCAACAACAAGGCAACAATCAAAGAATAAAGGGAGTAAAGTAGGTGGGGAGTCCAGGGCACCCTAAGGCAGGTGCTGAACCCTGACACCAGCTTTGATATCAACTAGGTTTCTGGGGCCTTCTTTGTTGCGAGCATGCATGACCCTGACAGTAACTTAGGCATGATGGAATGCTTAGTAATTGTAAATTATAAAGCCCCCAGGCAAAAGCATGAGCCTAAGTGTCAGGGAACAAATGTCAGTTTGTGCTAATGGTGGTCCCAGTAAACTAGTTGATAACAAGAGTGAGGGACAAACCCACTTGCTGCACTCCTGTATATACATAGAGACTGTATGGACTACCTAATCAATACAGTGGAGCTCAGATCAAATTGGATTGGCTAGATCAGGCTGATTGGAAACATTGGGATGATTAGATCTCTCCAGAGTGATGGAGATTGGGTCTGTTTCCCACATGCTACCATCAGCACAGACCTGAAGTGGTGCTCTGATACTAAACCCTGAGCTTTATGTTCCTCACCTTCACCACACTAGGCCAGTGGCATCAGACTACTCCAACAGGGCACCCCTTCCTCTCACTCTCAGCTCAAGCCTTCATCAGGAAACCTTGAAGGCTGGATTGAGGTGATTGCAGTGATTTTAATTCAAAATTTTGAATTGGTCAGGATCAGCAAGGGTTTTCCGATTCAAATTTTTGAATTAAAATCACTGCAATCACCTCAATCCAGCCTTCAAAGTTTCCTGATGAGTTTTATTCTAAGATGTACAGGACCCTAACAGCCAACACATTCTGGTCTCTGGATGCCTTCAAAGTCAAATTCCAAAACCAATTGCATGCGTGCCGATCACATATCAAATCAGCACTACTAATATTTAGCACTTGATGGTGTGACCTGGGTTGGTGCATGTGTACTTAGGTCCATTAATAGGTGAGTAGTTTCTCATTTTGTGGACTACCTGCCCGTTTCTGAAAGTCACAATGCGATTCTGGAGTGCCATTGCCTCAATCGCAATACTTCCCATCGTCGCGGCTGATTTCTACACTGCTTTGGTCAATTGCAACACTAGTCAGAGGCTGGAAGTCGATTGGGCCATCGTCGCTGCGAATGTCATCCCTGGGTCTCTAGGTAGGTGAACCAAACCTAAAACGGAATTGGCTCCTGCTCTTAACCTATGTTTACCTAACAGGCGCTTGCGAAGATATAGTGCAGGACTGGATCGTTGGTGTTATTCACATTGGGGGAGTGACAATCGGCTCGATTTGCGGCACGCACATCTTAGTGGATGGGACCTGGGACAACTGGTATACAGCTGGACACCGCGGAGAATGTTTCAAAGGTGATGGAGGCACGAAATGCAGTCGTGTGTCGGACGGTGCGGAATGCCAATATTCGGTCGTGTCGAATTGCACCGGCGCTCCACCCTTCTGCGATTAGCACCAGGATCTGGTGGAGCAGGCGGCAGCCCATGTAGAATACTTAACGAGGCCGGAGCCCTGCCAAGTGGAAATTACTGTGTGCGTGAATGCATCTGCATCCAGAAGCCGCGTCAACAGAAAGGGTGCGAAGGCAACGGAGACGATAAATCCGTCAACTCCTGAGGACAATCATTTTCATGGCGAGGGAGGGGGTTCCCTGTTCGAATAAACAACTTCGACATCGTATATGAGGAGAGTCAAAAATTTCCGGAGGACCCGGGAGCGAAGAGCCCATTCCCCGAGGGGAACCGTGCATCCCCTGTTCTATGCATAGACCAGTACTACGCTCTCCCGTTCCGACAAGGGGCACTTTGAATGCATGAAGGGGAAGAGGCGAAAGCTTCCTGGACTAGATAGCCGCGGAACAAGGATATGGCTTAGAATATCCATAACACCGTGTCTGGTATCCATAGCTTATCTATTGAGCTTTCGCTATCTTAGTAGCTCACATCAAGAGCACGTCCCCTGAGTTGGGTCAAAGGCAGAAGAACTATGTACTAGCAGTGGATTATCGCGCCAGGCAGTATGGAGGAGGTGAAGGAGTGTACCCACAGTGGTTGATTCCGAGCTAAACTACGAGCGACTGAAGCAGGAGTCTGGATTTAGATTGGTGGAAACAAAGCAAAGTACTCAACAGTGCAGAAGAACTGCATGGGATTTTAAGACGCCTATATACGATCATGATTGAGGGACCGTATATATAAGTGACGACGAGAAAACAGAGAGTGGCGTGTAAATATCAAAAGCTCGCATATGGGTGGGCTAGTTGGAGTGGTGGCCAGCTGTGCAGAGGAATGGGAATCTTCAGTTTGCATGACCCCCAACTGAGCCAGTTGGTGCCTCAGAGCGTGGAGAATACTTGTCTGTCTCAGCTCGGACCCTACAGTTGTCCATAATGAATATACTGCCTTCCACAGCTAGTAAAGCCTTATATGGACTTCGGATAAAAACGTTGTCCGTTTCCCTAGCTACGGAGTCGCAGCGAACACCCGAGCGCCCAAAATCTGAGAGCGATCAAGAGTTGACCGCACAGCAGCACACAGCCCTTAATCATCCTTGGATCAGAGTTTCGGGGAATGGCACGGTGGTCGATGGGCGGCAGGAAAGGTTCGGACCCAACTGTCATGCAAGGACAGAACCGCGTGCTGTTAGTCCATTCCTGGAGGGGTTTTAGGCGCAGTAGACGGAAAATGGAAATGATCATGAGCTAGGAAACGCGCCACTGCTTGTTTTTTTTTTCTTGGCCGTCCGGTAGTCAGTCAGTGTGACGTAATGCACTAGGATGGCGTGCGCATACCTTGTACCAATTGGAAGCGGCTGCACGCGCGCTTACGCATGGGCTTAATGTGGAGATCGGTTTGAAAAAACTGGAACGGCCCTTCTTGGGGTATAAAGGAGTTGTCTATGCAGTGACATTACGGACACGAAGCCACAAACTCCCATCTATATATGACCGAAATTTGAATCTCGGGACAGGCTTTCAGATCCGGTTACGTCTCCCTCTGGCTCCATCAGGGTGGTTTAGGATTGGAGTGAGGTCACAAAGAGGCAAAGCGACAGTTCCAACGTCAAGAGTTCGATGCAGGCACGGAAAATGGGCTGCGTAGTATGCATGACGGTGACGACGACAGAGCTAATGTAGGTGCTCGGGTAAGTGAAATGGGGAGATGTTCTCCGAAACGGAGGCTGGGAAATCCCGCGGTTAAACCGAGACTGGGAACGAAATCGGAAGGGCGTGTGTGTGTGTGTGAGTTTTGGATATTTAACGTGCACGTGTAGGCTGCTCGAATAAGGCGCCAAGGTAGCCTCTCTTTAACGGGAAGAGAGGCTGGTTTCACTTGATGGGTTGCTGAATGTCGGGTCTACTGAATTGCAAGAAAAGGGTTTACCCAAGGTTTTTCCGAGATGATGACATGAAGGAATTGCGTAACTCGAGGAGGGTTGTTTGTTTGTATTCACCTTTTGCCTCAGCGCATATCTGATACATCACGACAAAAATCTCTAAAATCTCCATGTAAAGATTATTTTCTAAATCGCCAAATACTTACACTAATAATCCAATCCTACCACAACATAGCCATGCAAAATGAGAATGCAACACCCGGTAGCTTACCACAGCGGGGCCGACCACCTTCCACTGAGCGCAAAGTGTCAGCCTCGACTCATCCACATGTCACCATTGAGCCGCTCTCACCGTCCAAGAGGGTCAGAGTGAATGACCACCGATCATTGGATCCAACAATGCCCTCGATGAATTCTGGAACTTTCGGACTCGGCTTTGGAACTCAACAGTCACCACCCCCAGCGGCATTCCCTACCCAAACCTCGGGCTCCTACACATGGTACCCTAAGTCTCCTTGGTCTACGATGTTGCCCAGTTCAGCTTCAGCACCTAACCTCATGTCCGACTATGGTGATCGGCCTATAACTATGTGTGAGGTCTGCGGAAGCTCGAGGGTCAGTCGCTCAACCCGAGCCGAACAACATAGAAAGCAGCACCTAGCTAGAAAAGTGGAGGTTGTCTTTGAAGTCTTGCGCGCTCAGCAGCTCACAATTGGGGACTGCTTGATGACCATCGTGGACCAGGATGAGCTGCTCAAGAAGGACATGAGCCCTTCCACAAGGACCGAGATAATGTGCTTCCTGCAAGGCCAGAGGAAGTCAAACCGACCGTTAGATTTTGTACGCGCGATTACCAAACACCCAATGGCTCGCTATGGAAGAAAGGACAGGCCAACGCATAGTGTACCTTCATATGGAATCCCAGTGAAGTTCCCCCAGTCCGAGGAGAATGTGAATGTGCCATGTGTCAGGAAGTCGCGAGTATTTACCGATAGCTCATTTGAGGCACTCCAGAAGTATTTTGTTGAGCAAGTTATCGAGTGTGTTCAGTGGGAGACCGGACAGCTACAAAGGGAGCCGTCATTACGCAACCTGGACAATGAGAAGCAAGGCTTCTCATGGGAGACCATAAACGAGTTCTCTGTGGAGGAGACACAGCGGGTGATGATGACAAGAGCGCCAGTCATTTGGACAATATTAACAACAATTGCTGTTGGCGATGAGAGGGCGATGTCGCTGAAGGGACATGCAGCAAGCGGGAAGAGAGATGGGAAAGGTTCAAATCATGTCCGAGATCCGTGCCTTGTGAGTTCGATTTCATGATGACAAAATAAAATAATGGATCCACGCACATTTGTTATTTTCCTAGGGTTGTACCATTGCACTATGTATGATGTTGAGCTTTGGGAATCAGCGAATCAATCGCATTCAATCGATTCTCGGCATGTTGATGTTTGCGACATCAGCAAAAAATTGTTATCCTCCTGAGTGCTCCGGAGTATGGGGAGCACTGGGAGAATCAGGAGGAGATTGGCTGGTCCAGGAACAGCTCATTTCCTCTGGAGTTGGCCAGGTACTCCAGGGCACTCCCAGGAGGGCATGGAGCATTGCTTTGTGCACAAACATGTCCAGTAAATACAATTTAAATGCTTCAAAGTCTATAGGGGTGAGAAGCTTCTGGGAGCTCCTGAAGCATTTGAAAATCAAAAGGAAAAAAGAGGGAAGATTCCCATGAATACCTCCTACCACAAGGCTAACACAACAAGACACTGCTTAACATTTAGATCAAGCACTATACTATATATCAAGGACACTGAGACTCACCAATACACAATCAAAATTTATGGCCTGATATATGATTAATCTGGCAACTTAATCACTTTTGGGCTTGCAGAATATGGAGGAGGGGAAATGGGGGGAAATGAAGGGGGAAATGAGGGGGAAATGAGGGGGGAAATGAGGGGGAGAATGAGGGGAGAATGAGGGGGGAATATAGAGGGAAATGAGGAAAATTTGAAAAATAGGGACTTCTAAAAAGTTGAAAAAAAAAATAATTAGGGAA
>NW_024067319.1:0-54066 GCF_015039405.1 Cantharellus anzutake | reverse complement strand
TTTATATTTCCCTATGCCAGGAACGTACGCGAACCAATATCAACGCCCAACTCGAGGGCATTCGTGGCCACTATACCCAACAACTCTCCCGAAAATGCTTCTTGCTCAATCCGCCTCCGGTCCTGTCTCATTTTTAATCGAAGATCAAGTTGGAACGGGATCGCACTCACTTCCTTTGAATAACCCCCTCGATATGCTCTTATTTTGTTGGAGATGTCCGTTCGACCTTCCGCGAGCAGATTGGCGCGAACGCTTTTCAGGAACTTGCTAGACCTCTTAGAGTGGAGAATGTTGATATTGCATGAAGCACTTGCCAGTTCGCACGATCGCCGAGTCTGAAGTCAATAAAAGGGATCAGACAGGCAGATGGACACGAAAGAGATCAATACCTTGCAGAATACGATTGTTCTGACTCCTCTCTTCATAAGGAAGACCGTCACTGCAGAGCCCTCCGCCATGGATTTCACCCTCCCTAGCTCTGGCACCTGATCGTCTACTAGTGGCGGCTCCCAAATAAGGAAGTCCTTTCTCCCAGCAGGTGCACCATCGTTCGTCACGACCTCAACATTCTGAGAATATTGCAGTATCTCAGCGGCGTTATGGGCAGAAGGGATTGCGTACATCAACACCAAAAATATTTTGCATATGCTCCTTTGGATTAGAGATGGTAGCTGTGCACGACACGAATTGCACACGGCGATCTTCCCAGCAACTCAGTCACACGGATTCAAGATGTAACAGATTCGGCTCACTTCCAACCGCGGCACATACTCGTCGCAAGCGACGCATTACTAGTGCAACATGGCTGTGTTCGAGTGTCCATTGAGCCGAGCACTCCGTGTATCTAAAAGTGCTGCTCACCTTCCCATTAATCCATGATAATAGTGGAGTTCATCTACAGCGACCAACTTCATGCTCTTCAAAAATCGTCTCCATCGATCTTCGTTCGGCAGTATGCTTGCACTGAGCGTATCGAAATTGGTGAAGATGATCGCGGCGTTCTCGCGAATGTCTCGTCTCTTATCTTGGGGTGTGTCTCCATCATAGGTTTCGATGCGCAGCTGCTGGATGCTCTCACACCTCGCAAGAAGCTGCTGGAGAGAATTTTTTTGGTCCTGGGCAAGAGCCTGGGAACAGGGCATTAATGAGCCTCACCTCATCGGAGTGGGCAAATGAGGTACTTTAGTTGGATAGATAAATATCGCAGTCGCCTCATTGTCGTTTTCGAGCGCTGTCAAAATGGGAACCTTTAAGAATGTATTAGCACGGAAACGACTTCTACATGGAGGAAGATCAACTTGATAAATGAGACTCTTTCCTGACGCAGTGCTCGTCGACACAACCACATGCCTTCCGGCCCAAAAGGCGTTAATAGCATCAGCCTGGTGAGCATAAAAGCCATTGACACCCCTCAATTCCCTCAGTGCTTGAGCGAGATCCTGAGACAACGGTTTGCTAAGGGTTTTATTTTGTGCTGCCCGCTCTTCAAATATCTGGCGGTAGCAAATTTGTCCTCTGTACGAATCGGACTGTTGTATCTCCTCGATAAGGGATACAATGGATGGACGGGAAGAAGGTGTTGGCACCCGTTCTGGGACATCGAGTCGAGCAAGGGCAATGGACGTTGAGACTGCTGGGCTAGATGCTGAAGGATTCACGGGAATGTGTTCAGCACCGGCATTTCGAAGGAGGGCAACTGGGTCCTCTCCGCTGGCTTGGCAGGCGAGTATCAATCTTATTGCATGAATAAGCTAATGCATGAAGAATGGGCAGAAATTATCTTACTCATTGACTGACGTAGAAAACCTGGAATTCCTCTTCTCGATTAGATTTTTTACGGCCAGAGGAGACAGGGATGGTGGCGCCGTAAGACCAACAGAGTTCTTTCTTGAGAAATGATTAGGATCTCAGCCCAACTCGGATGGAAAACTCCCTTACTTGGCTCGATTATTTTTAACATTTTCAACAAATTCCATGACCAAGACGTGGTCTTCTTCCTCGCCTTTAGGACCATAAATATCGGAGGATGATCCCTGGTGATGTCTGGAAGTCGAGTCTGACTCGTTGATACGATGATCGTCTGCCGGTATGTATGCAAATTGGACTAGATCTGGGAGAAGGGCTCTGCGCCTCAAGACTCAGCACACACAAAGACACAAGCTGAAGATTGACTGGCTTTATCTCGGCAACCTGATGCATTTCCAGCGGCCTGACAATAAACGTCATAATCAGAACTACTCGCCGACTCTGGATTCGTGCAGAGCCACACTTATTCAAAATATTCTCTACTGATGTTTTGATCGCTGGGAACGTCACCGCGAGGTTTTTCCTGGACGAACAAAATGCCAACACTGTATTGAGAGCCTTAAACATTGTGCTAAGTGATTCAGGGGGAAATGACGTTCAATACGACGGTTTACAAACCTTATAGACTTTGAAGAGCTGAGAAAGAACAGGATTAACGAATGATTAAAGATATACAAGGACGCCTTCACCGAATCGAAGTATTCAGGCCAGTCGCGTTTGATGTCGACAGCTTCTGAAGTACGTTGTGCTTTTGCACCACGAACCCCTTTCTGCAGCACTGGCCCGGGATTATCTATCGTTTCCGATGAAGCCCTCTCTCTCTTTCCTCTTGAAGACATGAGCGACAATTGAGGGGCACCGAGGCCTATTCAACGGGATTTACCGCGTGCGTGATAAAAAATTTCTCCTGCACACTGGCTTGAGCGCTCATTCTCAAGAATGCGAGCCTCCATGTTTTCACTGGTTCGAGTTTTGCCACGGTCAAGTGTGCCGAAGGCCGCTGTCATTGAGAGACCCAAGTCTGAGATCCGGATCGAGGGCCCATCCCTCATCCGAGAGCTCGTCGCGCGACAGGAAGCTGCAGGCGAGAATTGGCCACCAAACCTCCGGATAGAAACATTTGAGGATAAGAAGCCCGATTGGGTAGGCGTGAAGGGCAGAGTACGGCAGGCGTTGAAGAAATGGATTAAGGAACGATGACACAGTTGTTCTGTCTTCCATAAGCGCCGGTGAGTTCATTTCAGGGCCAGGTCAGTTAATTCTTATTTGGTCGCTCAGCCAAATGTGCATACACAGACTCCCCCAACGTTATTTAAAGAATCCATTTATGATCAACAAAGTCATGAAGGCGCCGCAAACAGGTTCTTTCCACGATGATTCACAGAAGCGAATTCCAGACGCGAGTCCATCTCGTCGATTGTTCTGATGGATTGGGGTAGGGAGGAGCAGCAAGTTTGAGCGTGATGCCATTGCAGTGAAGTTTTACTGTGCACCTTGTAGACATCTCGCTTGCCCATGTAATTCCCCTCAATGGTGGTGAATTGAGAGTGGCGCCAAGTATGAAAGTTAAAAGGGCCACATATAGTTCAATCACAATCTGTCACGGTTGCAACACACAGGTTCGGGACATGAATATTGCAGTCCGAGAGATCATTCACTGGATGACTCACGTTGGATGGTAAGTGGCGGGACACCGTAAGTTTGTCTAAGGCCTTCAATTGCGAGAGATCTACAACCGTTCTTCAGCGAGCCTGCCAGCAAACTTGAATTGTAGTTGCGAACATTCGTACGTGGAGAAGGCAGCTAAAATTTCATATAGTAAGGAAGACATTACTCTTGCAATAAAAATGGCTCCGACCATGCAGTAGTGCCAACACGGCAACTGTCAATAGCGAACGGCCTAAAGTACGAACCATGTGGCCAAGCGCTGGAGTGGAACTTCCCGATTGAATTGGCTTTTGTGTTACCCTCTCTTGTGTCCAAAGTTATGTGCCTGCTGGCATACGGATGCTTCTTCGTTGCCTTTGAAAGAATCGGGACTGTGTCCGCAAACCCAATGAAAGTGGGGATTCCTGGCTGACGACACTTTCCCGTTGGGTGACATGCCTCATGCCAGGAGCTGAACCTTCACTATTCTTGCCGTTCCAACCAATTTCTCCAGCCCTTAGACCAGCTTGCAGCCATCACGCACTCCGCACCGGCTTCATGTCTACCCAGGAATCTCGTAAGGGGTCAGCGAGCCTCTCAAGCCTCCTACCAATTTCGCGAAATTCCAATGATGCCAGTGGTTTGAAGACATCTCTGTCTCTTCATCGTATGAATCGGTAGATTCGGAAAGCGCTAGGTCCTAGCCGGGCCAAACGAGCACGGAACGTCTGCGTTGTCTACTCCCAATCCGTTGTCGTCTGACTGTTCCAGGCCCTCCTTCATCTCCCAACGCCTCCGACTGAACTTCTAAAGAGCATTGGAAGAACAGATCAAGTAGATCATATTGCTCAAGAGCCAAACGCTGCGAAGAGGATACCCACAGCACCTGATACGACTTGAAACGTTATTAGAGTCAAGGCTTGCATTAATAAAGTCTTCTCTTCGATTAGTTTGCCGTCATGTCAATTAAAAGGGCCCTCAGACACTGGGGAAACAGCTTTGTGCATAGTTGTTCTTCACGCGGTTCAGTCGTCGATGCAAAGTACTTTTCTGTCCGCCTGGCCTTGAACCCTTCACTGAATGCTCCTGCCAGCAAGAGTTGAGCGAGCTGCTGCCGGGAATACTTATTTAAAAAGCGAATTTATAAGCACACGGGTCGAGATGCGAGAATCCATGTCTGTGGAATCCAAGAACCTGTCTGGCTATGTGACTCTCCCGGCGCCTTGAAGCCGGCGATATTCATGAGCATCGCGCCCACCTTTAAGAATGGCAGCCTCGTATGAGAACCGAAAGGGAGCGGGCCTTGATTTTATCGAAAATTCCTCTCAACCCTTTTATTCCAGATTGCGGGTTTCGGGGGCGTCCTCGGTCCATCGCCTACCAGATACCTTCGACGGGTGGGTCTGAAGCTGGACCGGAATCCTCCCCTGGAGAAATTGTACCGGGATGTGCTGTGCTCCCCCAATTTGCACCGAAGTCGCTTCGGGGTTGGGTTGAAGCTCAAGTTCTGGGTGATGACATTCCATGTGAAGATGAGGTGCGATTCTCATACTCAAATAACTGTGGACGCCGCCTGACGCGGCAGAACCCGCTACTCAATCGCGCCCACAATTCATTCTGTTCCGACGTATGGACTTTACATCCCAGCTCGTTCACCACCGTGTCTATCGATTCCCACCGAACAACCTCACGCATGGAAGCTTAAGGCAGAAATATCTAACATGGTGAACCGTCGATCAGAAGTTCGAAACCTCGCCTTGTCAGTTTCACGAATCAACGCCACATACTATCGAATGCATCCACGAGGCTTATCTTTTTATTCTCCTTCGCGACAGGCGTTCTGTTTTCTTTAAAAATAACATGTTGGAGACGAAAGTAAGTCTCTGTTTGTTGTCCAAGTAGTTCTAACCACATGAATTTCCACGACAGACTCTGCAAAGAAGCAATGAATTGTTGCACTCCATCACAGTGAAAGTACCCACCTTGAACGTGATGTCCCAGAGCAGACGCGTTCTTAATCCGGTTCAATGCGATCAGTTGATGGGCGTACTTCGATTTTGACGCTCGAAGGGGCGCTGCAAGGCATGCCTAGATGGATTTAGAATTTCGTGCTCATTACCTTCATTCGCTAAGAGACACTCAGAATGAGACAAAGGAGGAATATTCTTGAAGCCAGAGGTCGATCACTTACACCTTGCTCTCTCCAGGAGTTGAAGGGAGCCGCATGCTGATTACCGTAAGCGGACAACTCAGCTTTGGTAATCACACCGATGAACGCGACTTCGGACACTTGGAGGCGATCGTTGTTGGCAGTCCAAGTGCCTCGAATCGATTGAGCATTCGAGGAAGCCAAAGGTGACATTACTACGAATCCTAACTACGAATGGGAATTAATGTGGCGCAGATCTTACTGCGAGCGGTATGTGGAAAGTGAAGAGTACAGAAAAAGCAGGGTTAGTAGTAGGCATGATTACTGGGGAGAGCAGCTAGGCTACACCCTCTATATGTGAGGGGGGTTAAGGACCCTAGGGGTTACCGTTCAATGCGGACCTTGCCATTTTTGCCATTCAATCAGGGGAGCGGTATTAGTACAGCCACCAAGCTTGGCACCTGACTGTTGTTACTCTACCAAAGCCGTTCGCTGGCGATGGCTATCGTGTTTAGTGCACGTAATTGTCATCTGGGTTTGAATCCTCTGCATAATCCTTTTTTGGGGGGTTTTCTGACACCTAGCGAGGGTTGTCACTCTGTTGTGATGGCTCCACTTTTCGTCCCACGCTGACACGAGGACCGGGCGTTGCAATGAGCGACTCAAGCTCCAACCGGTTGATCCATCAGCACTCTTAGTATAAATTCTGTTTTCCCTTCACTTTCAGTTGAGGCATTTTGATCACTTGGAACTCCGGAAATCTACAAAAGAGCTCATTCTTGACCTCAGGGACGTAAATGTCAGAGATCTTGACAACTTGAGTTCCGCGACCACTTGCCATCATGCGTCCCTCCACTATTCTACTTGCTCTCGTCTTCCCTTCATCGATTTTGGCAACAAATCATTTCAGTGGCCTTGCTGTTTCGAACTCCGTTGGAGGCACCGGGTCATATACATGCAGAACACAAGCGCAGGTGAAGCCAACAAGCTTCAGATTTTCCACATTTCATATCCCGAAGTAATCTCTTCCATCCCATAGTGGAATCAGCTTGCCAGTGATGCGAGGAATAACGGCTTTGCTGCGGTCAGAATAGAAGGATTTGATTGCGATGCTCTCGACATGGTCAGCTCTGCTGCGGCTGCTGTGGGAATCGAGGTCCTTGTGGGGATTTATGTCTCCGTAGGTCATCGACGATGTTGACTTAATAGTGGTAACCTGATCCAAGCTTGAAAGGGGACAATCGCTGATGGGATGATTGGGATAAAGTAAGATGATCTCAGCTGGGCTACTTTTCATATCCTTATCGAGCCGGGATCTGGCTTGGTTTAGCAACGATGTTCAAACTTTCCTAGCAGCCTACAGGAAATATGGGGCGGGCCTTTATGTGGGTCTTACCATTGGGTACACAACTTCTCTTGATCCAACGCGTTCACTTCCACGCTAAAACGTCATGCATTAGCAACGAGGTGAATGACAGCGCTGGAAATATAATGGCGAAGGTGTATGATGTTCGGGGTTACTTGCGTTCTGTGGGCGTCACTACACCGGTAAGCAGCGTACACATCTGGGCCTTCATCCGAGATAACCCGGAGATGTGTGGTGCAGACTTTGGCGCCGCCAACGCCCAGTAAGTAACTCTGAGTATCTCCTACATCCTAAAGATCACCTTTTCGAATCCACTAGTGCTTTCTATGACCCCCCTTCTACATCTGCTGATGCCGGCTCATTCATTCTCAACACGGTCGTCCCGGCTGTGAAAACTGCCTGCGGCAGCAATAGCTTCATCATCGCTGAGTGCGTGTTCCGAGCATCCCCCCCTGTGTGCCACCTGACCCCTCTCTGGCAGATCCGGATGGCCGTCGCGTGGCTCACCCGTTGGAGCCGGTATACCCTCCCTTGACGATGAGATGACGGCTTTGAAAAACCTCAACTGTGCCGCTTCCACTGTCTCTATTTACGCCTTTGAGTATGATGAGTGAGTGCAACATTTACACTAGTCACGGGAACGGTGCTCAGTTGTGTTATTTTATGATGATAGTCAACTCTGGAAGGGCACAGAAGCTGACCAAAGCTTTGGTATTTTTGGAAAGATAAATTTCGGGGCTGTCTTCTCTGCCTGCTAGCGCGCTTGTGCCAAAGATTGTATTCCAAGCTTGTATCCTGTAGCGCTTATGCACACCACTTCAAGTCCATATGCCTGGTACCTCGATCGTTAAGATTGCAGGCCATCGTCAAGTGGAATCCGGCCGGAAGTCATCAATTGCAGCGCGATTCACAGCTAACCATAATTTGGACACGCTGATGATCGATCGATGATGTGGATGCATATGTGCCGCGTTGGGTGAAGAGTGCATTGACTAATTAGCATTTTACCATGCAGGGCTAGTCCTGATGCCTGTCCACCTCGGCTATGGCTTATGTAAATCGCGTTCTCCGTTTCAGGAACAATGAGTACTCAAGTAATCATAAGACAACACAGGAAAGGATAATGAACGATGCGAAGTAAAGATAGTGCCTGCCGGAGTCATTGCGTAGTTGATACTCTATATCAGAATGTTCGATGTATAAGTTAATGAATTGAATGTCCTGAATACCCTAAGAGGACGCTACAATTGTAACTCCAGGAGTGTTCAACCCATCTTGGGATTGTCCCATCGAAATGTCCAGGCCCACTGCCCCACGTCTAGCCTTCAAACTTTGCAAGTGAGAGTGCGAGCCACGGGGACTGTCAGATGAATGTAATGCGAAATAGCCCTGAGAATGTAAATGAGGTGTGATGGGTGGAGATTCATGGCTAGACGGTGGAGGAGACGGATAAGACCCTGTCGGGGACTGGACCAATGATGTTTGGTGTGTGTGGCCGTTCAATCGGTCCGTCACTTTCGATGAGACACTGAGTGGTGAAGGAGTGTGGCGTGTATGTGCAACATCCACATCGCCTGGATGGGGTATGTGCACATGAGAAGTCCCATTTGAAAACTCAACATGCGGCACAGCCGTCGAGCGAGCTTCGAGGCGATTTGTATCCCACTTTTCAGTCTCCACTTTCTCGCTTGGCCATGTCGAAGGGATGGGCGAGGCTTGCTGCAGTCTGGCATCCTGTTGCGACACAGGAAGTAAGATTTGTGCCTTAGCTTCAATCCTCCTAACTTTGCTCTCCCCCTTCTCAACGTCACCCTTGGCATTATTGTACATCCATAATCCAACGAAGGCAAGGATTATGCCTATACCCTGGACAGGATGAATGTGCTGATTGAACCAAATGATCGCGATGCAAATTACTGCGATTCGCTTGATAAGGGAGGCAATGCTGTATGTGACGGGCGAAGTGGAGGAAAGGACGGCAAAGGCAATCAAATTTTGCCCCCAATGAACAACACCATTGAGGAAAAAGTTGAGAATAACGATTTTCCCGCTATTCGCAATGCTCCTACTGTCGCGAACGCCTGTCGTGCTCCAAAGAGACATGAGCGGACCGAAATCCGATGACACCCAGACCGGGATCATTAAGAGGAAGGCAATGCCAGAAGAATACAGCAATAAGTTTATCTTGTCTAATTTGTGCGGCGGGGCCGTGCCTGATCCCGAACCACTACTTGGCATGACTTTCTTGAAAAAGATGTTGGAGGACACAAAGACGATGGCTGAGCCAAACGCTGACACGAGTCCAATGAAGTCCGCTGCCGATACATCGAATGAACAAGCGAGCATGACCCCCGCAGTAAGGGGAAGTAATGATATATACGTTGCAGGCGAGTACTTGACGCCGAACAGTGCCGCATACGCAGCAACAGTGAAGAGCGGTGACAGTGCCTAAATGGGTGGGTGAGTTGTGGACAAAACGATAATAATAGGCTTCACTCACTTTGATCGTATGCACGGTACTGACTGGGATCCTCGAAATCGCGACGCTCGAGAACATGTGGCCACCCACTTGAAAGACAGCCATTGGCACCGTGTTCCAGAGAATTGCTTTTGTGGGTCGCCGAAGTGTACTTATATTAAATGAGGGGTGGCACACGAGCGCAGAAAGGCCCGATACGAATGCAAATTGAATAATGGTAAGAGTGATGGGGAAGCGAAAGTGATTAAGGATGACTTTGCCAGTATTTGACGACATAGCAGATGACATGTACCACAACAGGCACATAAATACGAAGCGTAGAGTCGAATACGACGGAGGCGGGATAGTCACTTCGTGACTGCGAACGGTGAGCGATATGCTAGGCCTCCGACGCTGTGCGGAGCCCAGGGCGATGAGTTGTCCTTGTACGTAATTTGACAACGTAGAGGATATTGAGGGGCGGGGAGCAGACGTCGGTGCTGGTAAGTAGTCGTCTCGCTTTCTGTCCAACCTATCCTTGGTGCTGTCCACAAAATGCTGGACGTCCCAACCCGAGTCGACGTTGCATCGATGCTCATCGCCTCTTGAAAAGGTATTGGGCAAGCCGAACATTGAATGGAGCCTTCGCACAGATACAAATGCGTTCCTTCTTGCAGTTATAAAGGCAGGGTCACAGTGCCTTTCTGTGCCAGGTTGAAGGAGAGATGATGGTTAAAGAAGGTACCGGAGCACAAACCACAGAACCTAACGGCATGTGCCGACGTCTGTTGATTATTTAACCTCACCAGTTATGCAACACACATGTGGTTGGCCTGGGGGAGCCGCTTCAAAAATCATGGCACCATTCCAGCTGCAACTAACCACCTCGAGCGAGAATTGAGGTTGCGAATGTGTCCATAGTAATTCCGTATTTGCTTGTGCGCAAATGAACACCCGTTGCCGTCCATGATTACATTGATTACGTACATCCTCCAGTGCTTCGCTCTCACTGCCACAGAACGCCGCTGAAGAGCCAGGAGCGATACACAATTGCGGAAGATTTTGCTCTTCCGGCGCACATACTTCATTACGGGTCCGAATTTCAGGTCATTCAAAGCCCGTATGCCTACACCTCCCAGTCAACCCAATGGTACACCCTCCAAGCGGAACAAGGCCTTCGTGGCAGACCCCAAGAGCCGCTTGAAGTCCGGATCTCTAAAACCCTCTCCTATATTTTACGCCATGGTGCTGAGAAGGAAGGGTTGAAGTTGAGACCTGACGGATACATGAAGGTATCTGAAATTGTATGTTTAATCGGTCCTTCCCAAATTATATACGAGTATCTCTAACATCTACACGTTTTTTGCTGCGACAGTTGGCCTGCCCCAAGCTACAAGGCGTGGAGTTCATTCAGATTCAGTCGATCGTAGAAACAAATGACAAAAAGCGCTTTCATCTCATGCACGAGCCAATCAATGGCGAATCCGCTGATCCTCTCATCGCCACCGGGTGGTGGATTCGAGCCAACCAAGGACATTCTCTTCAGGTACATTGTGACGCACTTTGTGAAGTTGAAGGGTGTGTTGAAGAAATTTCGACAGGTTGAGGATTTGGAACTGGTGGAGATCAAAACGCCAGAAGAGGTACCAATTGCTATTCATGGAACTAATCCTGAGGCATGGGAATCCATCTGTACGTAAGCACACTTTTCCTTGAATGATTCTTAACCGCGTCCTCGTCTAGCTCTTGAAGGTTTGTCACGAATGAAGCGGAGTCACATTCATCTTTCTGCGGGACTTTTGGGGACTGAAGGGGTCATCAGTGGTGCGTTTTTTTTACTCGTTTTCCGGCCATGCGTCCTCGTCCTAAATCTGTGACCAGGCATGCGCAAGAACTCTGAAGTCCTGATTTACATTGACATCGAAACTGCTATGTGCAAAGGAGGATTGAAGTTCTTCCGCTCAGCTAATGGCGTCATCCTCACCACAGGCGATGAAAAAGGCTTCATAGCTCCTTCATACTTCAAAAGGGTCGAATTCGCAGGGCGGCCTGGAGGTGATGCACCAAAGGAATCAAACTGAAGCACAACTTAATTTAAAACAAAGATTTGGATGTCTGTATTATGAGGGGTTCGCGGCTCGAAGACGCGCCTCTGCGGCCCTTGCTCTTCTTTCTCGCTCAATCCGCGCTCTCATCTCCGGTGCATGCTAGCTGAGCTTACGTTCTCTATGATGCCACCACCGGCAGGACCGCCTAGCCTTTGTGGGCCCTTTCGATTTGCAGCTTTGGCAGCGGCAGCAGCTTCTGCTTCTTTCTTTACTCTTTCGGCCTCTTCCCTTTCTAATCTTTCCTGCTCTTCGGCAGCCTTTGCAGCTGCGGCCCTTTCCCGCTCCATCATACGTTCCTTGAGACCTCTTTTCCGATCGGCTTCGCGATTCTCTACTGCTTCCTTCTCAGGATCAAGAACACTCGTTACACCGGCACCATGGGAGCCTTTCCCAAGCCAATCCCACCATTCGGGATGCGCATGCGCTGCACGCCGAAAGACATTGCGAACATTTTGCGAGCGTGCAACATTGTAAGCTTTGCGGTGTGCATAGTTGCTGGTCTCGTCATCTGAGGCCGAATTCGTCTTGGCATCTTCCTCCCTGACTAGCGCAGAGGGAACACCAATTGTTGGGTCAGCGCGGAGCTCGAGAAGTAGCCATCGGACGACTTCTTCCTGATCCCAGGCGGTAGCCGCTTGCAACAATGTCGCCCCACACCGCTTCCCTTCCTCCTTACGTAGCCATGTCGGTATTCGCGTGTTTGCAGCTGAATCTCCAGCATCTAGTACCCCAGCGCCATCCGTAGTCGTGAGTATGTTCCAGAATTTCTGAAGTGGCCCCACACGCCCCTTTCGCACCATGTCCAGTAAGCGGCGCCATTTGATTCGTGCCGCCAGCTCTTCAGGTGAAAGAACCTCCCTGTTGGGCTTTTGTTTCTGTGCTGATTCCTGTTCAGTCGAAGGGAAAACCTTCAGTTTTTGCCTTGCTCTTATCGAAGCAAGATATTCTTCATCAGCTTGGCGGAGTTCGTCATCAGTCAGATGGGTTATCTTGACACGAGTTAGCTCTAAAAGACAGCGAGAAAGTTCTGACAGAGTCTTGAATGTGCAGTGAGAAAATGAATTAGTTTGATGCAACGCATGAGCTTACAGGACGTCTAGTTGGGAAAGGGAAAGTCCTTAGTCGATCGTCCCCTTAGAATGTCCATGAATTGAGAGTTTTGCTTGCACACGATTCACTCCCGCGTACCTTTCTGTATCGGAGAGTTCTCGCCCTCGAGGAAGATTCGCCGATTCGACACGCTCGCCCTGATGAAAATCCTATCACATAAATCGATATTGTCCGCCCAATCTTGTAGGAGTGCTCGTATATCCTAAGAATTGATATGAATTGCGATGGTTAGACTTAGTTTAACAATTTTATCATACGTCGCGCAGTGATTGTTCTCCATATCGCCGAAGCATAGCTCCTGCGCTCTTGGCATGCCCCTTAGCGTTATCATTTATGGATTGTGAGCCTCCCTGCTTCCTCCGCGCTGCATGATGAGAAAGGATTTTATGGAGAAAACGATGCCCCACGTTGAAAATGACCCACTAGTGTACCGATGGAAAGTCTTATGGGCAACAATCTCGTATTCTTGCTTCTGGTGGTGTCCCTTCTTGTTCGGTCTTTTCCTGTTGGATGGCCTGGACACGTCGTCTGCATCCTCGTCTGGAGGCCCAGGATTAGATACCCGAGCAACCATCCCTGCAAAATGGCCACCCGCAGTCATGAACAGCGCCCACAATCTCCCATCCTCTCCACCGTCTTGGATCCCACGCAGGGACCTCACATAGGATTCAGGATTGTCAGGGGACACTGAAGAGTGTAATATAGCTGTATACACGCCGAACTGAGTATCCTTTATTCGGGGAGAATAGAGCCACACAATCGGCGAGCGAAGCTTGGCAGGTTCTTCATCTGAGGTATCGGAGGATCCGTGTGCTTTCGCGCGTTTCATCTTGCTGACGAGAGCATCAACTGCGTCATCATCGGATTCGTCTTCCGAACTCGACGCCGATCCAGAGAGTGACTCATCTAATTCTAAGCGGGTGGAGATGTTCAGCAGTTAGCTGAAGACGCGAGGGACCTTACTCGCTTTCTATCAAAGCGTTGAAATCCGCTTCAGTGACTGGCGCTGCATTCGCATTTGAACTCCGGCTCTTCACGTTGTATCGATGCCAATCGGATCGATAGTGTTCCCTCTGTTCGCTCACGCTGTCAAATAGGGTACCAGGGCAACTAAAACAGGACAGTGAATCTGATATTGCTCCTGGGTCAGGTATGGGTTCGTTTGGGCTCTGCTCGATCGTCGGCAGATTACGCGCCAGTCGTGACATCAGTCGTGGGACCGGTCGCACTTGGAGTGCTTCCGATACATTTAGAGGCATTGAGAAAACGTAAAGGGGCTCCTTGATGTTCGCCTCCATGACGATGAGAGGTTTGGTGTATTGTGTACAAGCGCCAGCAAGAAATTTCACATGACTCATCACAATATGACTCACGATCAGTCGTTCTGAGTCGAAGATGGCAGTTGCGTGATACTACAGTTGGATGTACACAGCAATGGCACTCTTAACACTCTTCATTGAGTCCTCCTGTCAAGGGCTTTCCAATCCTTTGCCAGTCCTAACCTCCTAATAAGGTCTGCTGGCATACAATACACAGGATCCAGGTCATTTAGGCCCGGATAGCCCAGAATTGAAAGGCCTGGTGACATAACTAAGCATAAAACATGCGAAGCTACCAGGTTACTGACCAGCAACCCCGAAATTCGTATGGAAGACATCAACCATATCCCCTGGCCGATCTGCTATTCCGCCACCTTCGAGGTCCTACGAAAGTAGATGAGTAATCCACTGAATTCGGTGAAAATTTCCTTGCCTGAGCAGACAGAATGAAATTGGTTAGCGCGTCGGGATCAATCCAATGCACTTTCTTGAGGATGGCCAATGAGGAGAGGACCCAGAAGCTATAGCACACCTAGACACAGTAAACACAGAGCCACGTACGCGGCAGAGAGACAACTCACATCTTCCAGTTTTTCTGGGCGACCATTCAACCCTCCATTAGGTAACTGGCGTTCAGCGAGCCACCACCCTAAGATCTGCTGATCCACCTCCCCTTCTATCCGATCCAATATAGCGAGAGCCGCTACACAAGTCCAAACTGGGCAGCTCGATGAGCGTGAGGCACGCTGGTGTGCATAAAAGTGGATACCTTGAGCAGCATGGCTTTCTCCTCCTTCACTGCTACCGAAGCCCCCATCGAAGTTACGGCACTTCCTTAAGTAAGAAACAGCCTTATCCACATCAATAGCATGTAATTGACCAAGTAGTGAGAGAGCCGACACAGCGCAGTAAGTGAATCGCGTATCAACTTCCCCCCATTGATCGCCAGAAAACGACCCTGAGGGGTTTTGAAGTGACTTTATAACTTTAAGTCGCAAATGAGACCATTCAAAAGACCCAGAAACCGATTACCGACATGATACCACCCTCGGCACATCTATCCTATCGATCGCGCCATGAATATGGAGGATTTGAACTGCACTTAGTGTTGATAAGACGTGTCCATCGTGGCCCGGGTGTGCACCAAATGCGCCTTTATGGCAAAATGTATCCCTCGGTCCCCTGGGAGCGAACGCACGCACCTAATTCATCGTCCCAACAAGACATGACAAACTCAATCATCTCATCCCGATCGAGGGCATCCTGACGACCCATAACACACAGGGCCGTGAGGCCCCAGTAGATAGCATTTAATCGAAGATGAGCGGTAAGATGGTATGCCAAGGAGCCTGTTGACTGCATGCAGCGGTTTCGACCAACTGTCAAACACAGCTTCTTATAACCCGTCGCAGCTTACCTTTCCTAAGGATTGGATGTACGAGACATGCAGACTTGTTGCAAGTCTGTTTGCCGATAGCCCAGCTGACATGTTAGCTGCGCTCATTCACCTTGTGAACGACTATTGACACCAAGGCGTACAGCGGCAAGTGGCGTGCGATGAAATTGGTGATGACCCAAAATGGCAGCAAATTGGAGGCTCATCAAATCAGATGCGCCAGTTTTCTTTGCATGCCGGTATTTCCACGGCTTTATGCGTAACCAGCAGGCAGATAGATATCTCTTGCGTTTTTGGGAGATTGATCGTTCAGAAGAGAAGATGCCCTAATAGGCTCGGCGAAGCGGAATATGAATACGGGATAATTGATACTTGTTGAGCCTTGATAGATAGTTGGAGGGATTTATGAGATTGGACCACTGATATTTGGCAAGGATTTTGGCGCTTTGTAGTGTGATCCCTTCGTGGTACGGTGCGGTAGTGGAGCAGACGGGTCTTGGAAGTTGCGAGCTCAAGCTGATCCTTCATAGTTTAACGAAGCTGATTCTTCTGAATTTCAAGGATGCTTGGGCTTTTCATCGATGTCGCGGAATTCCATTAATTGCATGGCCTGTTGTGAAAAACCGTGGGAAATCCATTTCAGTCCCTGTAGTATCACTTGAAATCCACATTTCGAGTGTATGCGATCCTAAATCTATCATTGAGTCTACCCTCGGTGCTCCAGAATGTCTTGGGATTCACTATCAGACCAGCTCAACCTCAACAAGGTTACTTTATCAACTGAGGGATCTGACGACCACGATCGGTCTTCACGCCATCCGCTGCCACCTAGGCACACAGAAGGGAGGAGTGCGCCGAGAAACAGTGCACCACAAGACGAAGAGGAACAAAGCGGGGATGAGAAATGGGAGGACGCCCAGGAAACAATCGTACTAGGGAAGGATGACGATGTCGCGGCATCATCTTCTTTAGATCCTGAAGCGAAGGTAGCTGAGCTCTGGGTGGGTGTCTAGCCGAAACTAAGGCAACCTGTGCCTAAAGATGTATCTGGACTCCAGGCATGGATAGACGCAGCCGACAAATTGAAAGAAGAGGGGAACAAATTGTTTCGGGAATCCAACTGGCCGCAAGCCATATTCCACTATGAGGAAGGCATCCGAATATTACCCCCTCGCCCCGTTGCGTCGACATCTCAAGAAAAAGATAGGGCTCCAGATGACACAGGCGAAGAGTTGTCTCCTTCCCCTTCAGCGCCTGAACAAGCAAGCGCCAACCCCCCCGAGGACAATACAAGAGAATCAGAGGATGAGCCCCTGACGCTAGCTGAGAAGCAATGTAGCATCATACGATCAATGCTGAACTCCAACATTGCAGCCTGTCATGTTAAGATGGTGTGTTCGATATTCGTGCGGACTCACCCGTCGATTCATCGCTTTCATTAGGGGAATCACCCAGAAGCTGTCGCATCGTGTACAGAATGTGAGTGTCCTCGTTCAGTGACACAAACTGACCGAGCGAATGCATTATATCCCACACAGCGTTGCTGGATGTGCCCACATACAGCAAGGCACTTCACCGGCGAGCGACGTCTAACGAAGTGATAGGGACATGGACGGCTCTGTCTCAAGCAGACAAAGGTCCGCAATACTCTTTGTTTTCCAGTCCTACCAATTCAACACTCTCCCCAGACTATAAGACTCTCCTCGAAACTCTGCCTGCGAACTCCCCGCTTCTGCCAAATGTCCGCATCGCATCACGGAAGCTCAGTCCGCGCTTGGAACAACAGCAGAAGAAAGAAATGAATGAGATGCTGGGTAAGCTGAAGGAGGTTGGGAATACTATGCTTGGTGTGTGGTGGAATTACAGCTCAGGCGCAACAATGTTGATGACGACCACTAATTAGGTCATTTTGGGCTTTCAACGGACAACTTCCAATTCACTCCCAACGGGCAAGGCGGATACTCGATGAATTTTGTTCAGAAATGATCTCATTTCATGGGGTTTACGGGCCCTTCAAACTTTGCGGATAACACACATTCATGATTGCCACTTTCAATGATTAAGCCAAGATGGACAGGAGATGATTATGAGCTAGCCCGGTGCCTTTCTAGTTGAGGATCCCATGCAACATTGCAAACTTGGGCCAGACACTCATTCATACCCGCAGCCGAACAGCATAGAAATTTCATTAGTAGGGGATGGTTCATGCGTTATTCGCCCGGTAGTTTGCGCGGAGGCTTTTGCAAGCTAGAAGTTTCCTTGTCATGATCGGACAGAATGTTTGGACTAAGAATCTCGAGGCCAGTGGTGACTACATCATCTCAGCTACCTATTTGCATAGATACAAATCTCACGGTCAGCTCCGACCTTTGCAGTGTCCCCGCCAGGGGCAACATGAGCATCTAGGTTTCTTCGTGGTGGGAACTGAGAAGACTGTCGCCGTCGCGGTTCGCAAATTGATATTGGAGCTGTCCCTCGATCGTTGTGCTTGTGCCTGATGAATGATCATCAAACCTTGAAGTCATGACCTTGAATAGGCAGTTGCACCACCAAGAAGCATCGATTCTGACTTCCTCCTTGTGATCGCGTGTAGCAATTGCATGTAGTGCCGGGGCTTCCCAATCAAATACCCAATACTGCAATGCCATGGTGCTAGCGGAGTGGTACGACAGCCTCAACGTCTTGGAGGAGGTCATGGTTCGACGTATGGTTTTCTCGCGAGCAATCGCAGATGGAACAATAATGCAGGATCATGAGCTGTTTGGATTACAGCGGCAGCCTCAGTCGATCATCAACCATGACCTGATGGGTCAAGTAACAGATCCGAACTGCTGACAGTGGTACAACTTGATAACCCACATGGCATTCATACATCGAGAGTCAAGATTAGAGCATGATTATTCTCAAACGCCCGGGTGGTATAAGAGATAGACTGATACTTATGTGTCCTTGTAGGCCCCAACCTCTAACTCATAGCACACCAACTTCATACAAGATTCACTGCGCCACAGCTTCGGGAGACTGTCCGGGGCCCTGTCCTGGGGAAGCGCCACCGATCGATAATTGTCTGAAGCTTTGATTGAACGCCGAATCGGGTAATGGTCCCCTTCCTCCGCCGAGCGGCAATGACCCCGTACGCGCATGAGTAGGAGACATGGGACCTACACCGAATCCTAACGAGTTTGAACGTTGAGGCGAGGTCACAGCTGGCGAGCCCCCACGATAATTGTCCGCAAGCGTTGTTGTGATGATCGGAACAGGACCGCGTTGGTGCACGGGTGAGAGGCCCCGAATCGAATCCTGGGCATCCGAATCGAGGCGCTGTTGGGGGCCGGCTGGACCGCCGGGTGACGGGTCCTGTTGCGGGCCCTGTTGGTACTGTTGCTGGAGTTGTTGCTGGGGTTGCTCCTGAGGGTCAGCAACTAGCCGCTGCCCTTGTGTGGTTACATGGGGCGAATTCATCAGTGTAACGGATGTGGGAAGAGTGGAATGGATAAAGTATGCTCGCCCGGCAGGCTCGGTGCCACCGTTAGCATAATATGTGGCCCATGCTTGAACATTAGGATCGGCATACTTGCGCGTCGCATCGAATGGGAAGGGAGGTTTGCCATCGATGGGCGGCAACTCATTACCTGGCGGAGATTGTGTTGGTTCGGCTGGCTGAGACTGGGCAGCAGACGCCGGCTGCTGAGACTGTTGAAGCTGCTGTTGCTGTCCGTGTATAGGCTGTTGAGAACCTCCGGACACCTCAGTACTCAGGCCGCCACCTTGCCGTATAGGCTGGAACGAGTGCTGGGGCAAATTTTGCTGAGGCGTTGGCGTCTTTGATGGCTGCGGCTGCTGTTGGGGGATGTTGGATAATGGTTGTACTTGTTGGTATGTCGCAGGACTGCTTTGAAGCTGTTGAGGGAGGGGATGACCACCAGGAACGCCCAAAGGTTGGGTCTGCACTGGGATTTGGGCATAGGCGCCATTCTGCATGCCTGAAACAGGCTGGTTCTGCGGAACATGGGCAGTCGAAGTTTGGGATCCGACGGACTGAGGAGCCCCGAATTGGGCCTGATAATTCGGAGCCGTAACATCATGACCCCCAAAAGGGTACCCTGCACCTGGGCCTGGAGGTTGAGCAGCGACTGGGGGACTTGAATAGACGGCTGGGTTCCATCCGTAGGCAGTTGGCGGACGAACACCGTATGCCGAAGTGGGCCTTCCGATGCCAGGCTGATCCGGCATGCGATTAAAATCGTATATAGGTGCTGCAAAGGAATGTTAACTGATGTCGCTAGCGTTGGTTTATCTCATACCTCCTGGATTGTATTTCGCCAAGCTCTCTTCCATCACATCATCGAAAATCTTCTTCGCCCGCACAAAGCTCTCGTTCATATTCATGAGGTCCGCTACAAGTCCGAGAACACATCAATGATAAGCCTTGTTTGGGCGGGGTGACGCTTACCTCGCTTCTGACTGTAGCGATCGATAAGCTTGACAATCTTTGGTCGCAGGGCCATGCAAGAACGATACAATTCCTGTGAAACAATGAGTAGTTTTTCTTGGTGATGACAACACCAGAAATTGCACCTGTATCTCTTCATTATCCGCCAGGTTATCTTTGGCAGGATCAACCTTCCTGAGCATATCAAGTAATTGATCGATTTCCGCAGCTTGTGCAAAAATCGTCGCTTCCTGCTGCGCCTCCCGCGTGATCTCCTCTGGCGTAGGTTCGGGAATGGGTTCCTATCATAGTGCCTTATTGATGACCCATAGATCGATGGAAGACAGAAGAAACTTACGACGTAGTTCACCGGGAAAATCCCAGTCTGCCCCCTTAACTGGCCTTTCCACCATTCTTTGTAGAGCCTTTCAATGACTTTGATCACATCGCCTTTCTCAAAACCAAGTTCGCCGGGCTCAGTGGGCTCGAAGGTGTGTAAGGCACGAACGCGACTTGAAAGCGTTGCCTTTGGTGCTGGGGCCAGTTCTGCTGGCTTAACAGTGGTGGACGTCGCTAGTGAGGGTACAGCGACTGGTCGTGCAATCTGTGTCTTCGGCTGGGTCGGCGATGTCTCAGCAGTATCCTGCCTTACAGGGGAAGGGTGTGTAGGAGAAGCTTCCGGAACGCTTGACACGGTTGAAACGACAGGTCGAGCAGAGGGGACATAACCACCGGTAGGGTATACGGGTGTAGGCGATGGGCCCGACGTCTTCCGATAGTTCAGGGAAGGACGCTGTGAGAGAGATGTTTGTCTCGAAGGTCCCGGTCCCGGAGCGGTGGAAGGGACATTAGACACGGAAGGGGCCTTTGATGAGCTAGTCCCACTTGTTGAAGCACCGGAATTGTGTTCCCAATTAGAGACCCACTTTCCAAGTCCGCCCGTGTCTGTACGCGACATCTCGAGGACGCGCTGAAGTTCCTCTTCTTCACGCCTGCGGATGTCATCATCATCTGGGGGCGGAGCCTCAGTTGCTTGATCGAAACGATAGTCTGCAATGTAATCAAGTTATTTCTAGCATTATAGGAGGGACCTGAATGGCGCACGCTTCGATTTGAGGTTTTCGTAGCATTCATACATTATGCCCAAAGTTGGATCCGACTCGAACTCGAGAGCCCAAGTTTTGATCAACCCAAGGGCTCGCTTCCGGACCTTGTCATGAGTATTCTGTAAATGGAACGTTCGACATGACGCATCAGTGCACTTTAAGACGCGCCCGCAGCGGGGGACTTGTATGCAATCCAGACAACATACCCGGTCAGTGACGAGCTTCTCCAGTCCTTGGGTAAACGACCTCGAGCACAATTCGCGATGCAATTCGATTCCACAATTCTTTGAGAGTGCCTCGGCAAGAGCGAGCGAATAAAGTTGGACGTTTGATGTGCGATGCGCCAGGCGCTTCAGTATAGCAGCAATGACATTTCTTGCGCTGCAAAGTAAACGTCAATGAATTGCGCGTCGAGATAGAGTGTATCTACGTGCCCCCCTTCGCCTTCATCTACGACTTTGTCGCAAAGGCTAATTATTATTTCCCAGTTTTCACTTGTCTGATTCTCATCCGTTGCCTTGGCTGAAAAGGAGCGATCAGACCGAATTCATGCGTCATGGCGAGGATGTGCGACCCACCAACGATCTCGTCGTAAGGATTAGGTGATGACTTGAACATTGTGGAGAACTAGAGACGTAAGGGCCGAGGAAACGAACCACAGCTTTCGATCTGTTCAGCTGAGGGAGAAACTAAGGAACGTTCAGGCTGGGTTGGAAGCGGCTGCGGCTGTGTGACGAGTTTGCTTCCGGCAACACAGCCGAAAGGCATCAGAACACGAGAGAAACCAACAGACGCCCAAACGTTTATACGATTATAATTCCAATGGCGAAAGGTGAGGTCCGCACGCTTGGAAATTATTCTGCTTCTTATAATCACTGGCTTAGTACCGCGAAACTTCCGGCTGCTCGAGGAACTCGAGAAGGGAGAGAAGGGGATCGGTGATGGATCGTGCTCCTATGGACTTGAAGACGGAGACGATATCTCCATGACACACTGGAATGGGACGATCATAGGTCCAGGACATGTACGATCTCATCCCAACCTTCACCTTTCAACACCCACTCCTCTACTCACGAATGACTCATTCTTCGTTCGGCACTTTTGCTTCGTGGGATTCTCCAGACGGTGCACGAGAACAGAATTTACTCCCTAAAGATTACCTGTGGGCCCCAATACCCCGATCGCCCTCCGGATGTTTCCTTCTATTCCCGCGTCAACCTCCCGTTTGTGAATCAACAGAATGGAAAAGTGGACCCATCCAAGTTGGGCGCTCTTTCAAATTGGACAAGAAACAGCACAATGGAGAGCTTGCTAATTGATGTCAGAAGGTGAGGGCTGCTGTTCAGGTGAATTCTTATGTTAGATCCCCATTGACGAGGTACAATTCCCCTTTTCTATCCCCCTCCCGAAGGGAGATGGCTTCCCCGGCCAATCGGAAAGCCCCCCAACCGCCGGAAGGCTCCACTTTCTGAGCCACAACGTCCATGGATAACCTGTGATCCAACCATCCGTTTCCATGTACACATTTGTACAGTAGATTTACCATGACACGACCGGTAACGCTTTCTAAATGCTTCTATATCTTCGCACGATATCCCAACCCGCCCCAAAGAGTGTATATGAGAAAAGTGCGCATTTTTGCGCACATCTCGGAGGGGTGTAAGGCCGGCCTCACCTGCGACACTCGATTTATTTTTGCTTGTGTGCACGCCGGAGGAGACGCAATGGAATAGCGTGGCGACAGTCCCGGCAAATGCCAGAACCTCTGGAATTGAAGACGAGCCGGGTAATTTACAAGGATGGAGATTGGGGAAGGAGGAGGGCAACGCGAAAAAACAAGGACGAGGAAGAACAAGGAGGAGAAGAACGGAGGTTACAAAAACAAGGGAACAACCGAAAATAAAGAAACCTAGAAAAAACTAGAGTAAGCACTCGGGATCCAACCCACCGAGAGTAACCGGAGGTCACAACACCCCCCCTGCTCAGTGAGACCGAAACGCTTACCGGAAGTAAGGGACTCCGAGAGAAAACTACAACAAAAATCGCTTTCCAGGCTAACAGAAATAAGACTAAAAAGGAAACAAAGACAACGCCTTCAGCAGAGGTTGAGGAATAAGAGGGCCAGAGCCCAGAAGCGTGAGCGGACGAATAAACACGTACGGGATTCGTCCGAAGAAATCGACCCAGGTATGCAGCGGCAATAAAACCTGAATCGGCATGACTGTAGCCTCGGAAGACACAGTATGCGTAAGGCCGACAGCGGGTACGGCGCATAAGATGAAGGCATCACCGGGTAATGTGCCATGCGCGAAAAAAGAGCGCTTAGTCCAACTGCACACAAGTCTAATTTAATCTCGTACCTCCATTAAATAACAAGCTTCGTGTGCCTTGTTTTCCCACGCTCTCCTTTCTACTTCAACCCTATGTGTTCTGTTCTGATCGTGCGACAGGACGTTCTCCTCGATGAGTCCATCCGATCCGATCCTGACACAACCCCATGAGTCGTAGTGGGCGCTGTTTCTCCACGTTCCGGCCTTGTAGATCTTTCCCCCACTCGCCGGTCTAACCTCATTGAGAAAATAAAGGCGCTTACTAATGTGGATGGGAACAAATCCAAGCTAATGCTCGGCATTGGACAGGTTAGGATCGAGTCATTTTAATTTTTGAGCCACGTTCGATGGATGGCGCGTGGTCTTCTGTTTATCATTACTGGTTCCCGTATTCAGGGGTAGCATAATGTCACCTTGGACAGCCGATATGCGGGAATTTATAGGGGGGTTCTCAGGACGTTTCCATAGGGCTTTAAGGCCATTTTTACATAGTAACGTCCTAGGGCAAGCTTATATCCAGCCAAATTCGATCCCCCATGCTCATGTGGCGTGTTTTCCCACGCTCATATCCTCTCTACTGCGATTACGATGATTCCGAAGCCTTGGCCAGATAAACCATCGGTATTGCACGAATTTAAGGCATATCTACCTCCATGTGTTTTTCGGAGTATATTCTGATCGTGCGCCAGGCCATTCTCCTCGACGAGTTCATTCAATCCCATCCTGACACGATCCCAGTCGTAGTGGGTGCCGTCCCCCCGCGCTTCGGCCTTGTAGATCCTTCCTCAACTCGCTGGTCTAATCTCTTTGAGAAAATAAAAGTGCTTAATGTGGACGGGAACAAGTGCAAGCTAATTTTTGCTGCTCGGCATGGACAGGTTAGGACCGAGTCATTTCGAGCCTCACACTTCGAGTTCTAGCTCTAGGGTTCCTGTATTCAGGGGTGGCATAATGTAGCTGAGGCGAAGTACGGCACCAAGGTCTGCGGTGATTATTATGCAGGAGAGTCCTCCGGTGATTACCTTTGGAATATGGTTATTTAGGCATGGAATGAGTAAGTTGAGAGCTATATTTGTATATAGCCGCCTGATTTCTCACATTTGGCTTGAGATACTGGTCTAAGCTGGTACGCTTCCTTATCGTCCCTCCGACATGGCCCTTATGGCTAAGGTAATCACATCTAGAATACTGATGGGGAGATAATTTGGGGCCGTACGCGAATCATCTAGTTCTCTTCATCGTCATTTTCCAGTAAATGCCTAAACAGCCGATCCCAAACTCACGCCTCTTGGTGAACGAGAAGCACAAGTGAGTTTCTTCACTCCAAATCCAGTCGCCTCAACTCCCAGTTTATGACACTTACTATTGATGCTGAAATTAGGCGGTCCATTCACGTTGGGTGGAGGAATTAACCTCAAGTGATTTAATTCCCCCTCAATCTTTCTACTCGAGCCCTCTCCAAAGAGCAGCACGTACGGCTGACCTTAGTTTCAGTGATCTACCAGAAGTGGAGGCACGATTCTCCCCTCTAGTAGTTGAGGCGAGTTTATTCGGCATGGTCTCCGATATGATACATGGGTCTCACAATTCATTCTGACAGTATATTCGGGAGACCAACGGTGAACATACATGCGATATGCGACGCACCTATGGGGAAATACACTCCGACTTTCCAACCTATCGTTTTGAAGGAAGTTTTACTGAACAAGATGGGCTCTGGACACCAGAGCGAGAGACGGATACTCACGTAGCGATACGTGTCAGGGATGTGTTGGATCGGATATTTGAATCGGATGCCAATCTTTGTGGGTTCGGGTTGCTCTTCTAACCCGAGAATCCGAGGATTAACGCTTGTCCCGCAGTCATTTCTATCACTTCTCATTCAGGTTGGATAGGGGGTTTGCGTAGTGTAACAGGTCACCACGATTATAACCTCCCAACTGGTGGTGAGTCGTCTTTCACACTAGATTCCCCAGTCCTCACTAAATAATGACAGGTGTCCAGCCTCTGATAATCCAAGCAACTCCCATAAACAAGCACAACTTTTAAAAGCACGCTATCAAGGTTGCATGAATACAATGGACTGTATTATAGTTCACAGGATGCAGAGTAATGGTACAGCTGATGTTAGAGTCACATTGCAAGACGCGCGAATGAGAATATATCTGCTAGGTCAACCCAACGACGGCCGCACTTGTTAAGATATCTGTCTACTACTCCATGGAGTTGGCGCATGAGGGCTTGGTTCGAATCGATGATCTCGTGAAGTTCATCTAGACAGCATGAGTATCACGGAAGATCTAATTGGGTAAACACATACCCTTCTTAGAATGTTGATCGGCAGCATTCAGTGCCTTCGAAATATCGAAGAGACTAGCATGCATCAACAACTGATTGTACAACATAGCATCGGTGTACTGGTGCACAATAAAAAGGAATCAGCCATCGCATTTTGAGCAACTCTTTCAACCCACCTCAAAGGACACGTTCCCTTGACACCCAAGACGGAGGCACTTTCGAGCATGGACGCCGGTGCGTCTTGTGCGCATACCACAGGTAGGGTCATCACAGATGGTCCATCCTTCGTAGAATTTCCCAATGTGCTCCCGAATGTGAAGCTCGAGCTGGAGCTCCAAGCTAGCGGGCGGGAGAGCTTTGTGGCATGACGGACAGCGTGGGCCGACCGTGGTTAGGATTGGGGTCTAGTATGCGGATGAGTTAATCCAATTATTGGCATTACCGAGTGGCCATCGCTTACATCTGTCTCCGACAAGCGAGAGAATGCTGTGTCGGCGGCACATGCATGACAATGGATGATGAATGGAGTTGTATCTCGGAAGCGCTCGAAATCAGGGACTAGAGAATCGAGCACTCCAAGGCTTCGTTGGGGAATCGACACTATCTTCGTATATTCAGTGGCATTCAGTCCTGGCTCGGAATGTGAGCTTCAAAGCAGCTAGATATTGCATGTTCCTGCCAACCTAGACATTCCGCCAGGCGAGCACGATCTGTGCCCTCAATGGAATCACAAAGACGATCAACAGAGGGAAGCACTTGTGCAGACAAATAATAGTCGTAATCTAGACAACGCTCATAACAATTGCTCTCAATCACATTATTGCGTTGGAATGACTTACCAATTTTTAAAGTCCCATTGGATCGACGTATTTCATCGGGGTGGAATGCACGGTCAGCTTGACCAGATTTAGACGACTCTCCGTTTTCGCCCAAGCAGAAGATGTACTGCATGACATCCCCTGCACGAGGCGATCGACCCTTCGCCTTTAGTCGCAGAGCCACTTGGGCATGAGGCTGGCTCTTCACGTCCGGAAAATCCTCCGGGTTTTTACCCAAGCGCTGTTGGCGGACAAGTCAGCACTCGCAATGGAGATGGTACAGGATATGCCAACTTTATTGATAATGTATTCCTCCAGTGGGATTTTGCCTTCCCGAACTTCCTGGCCAACTTTTGTGAGGTACTCGTGAATATTCTCGACAGCAACTTCGGTCATTTCTCCCGAAAGGAGATGGTTGAGGGTAAATCTGGTAGGTTATGAGTTACCTGTGGGCAAACGTAACAGAAGAAGCGAGACGCACTCGGAAACAGTTTTTGACAGGGCACAAAATTCTCGTCGTTTCATATCTAAACCCTTAATCTCAATGCTAGTTTTTCCACCTTCATCGACTTTCAAGGCGGCGTATTTTTTCTTTTGCAGAAGAAGCAAACGTTGAAACACGCCGTCCAAGTCTATCTCAAGCAATCGGTACCGCTCGTTTACCAGCTTCTTGAACTGGTTAGCCGTTTTCAGAGCTTCTGCCAGGTCCGTTGCGTTTGAGTTCACAAAGACTGAGTCGGTATCACCGTAGACCACCTTGGTGTAACAGGTCAGAAATTTCAGGTTTAAGGAATACAATGAAGGCACCTACATCTAAATTCATACTTTCTGCCAATTCTCGCGTATGCGTCAGGATTTGGCGGCCTTTGAAGGTTGTGAGGGCTGCCAGAGGACGGGCATAGAATCTTGATTGGGTGAAGCCTAAACATCCATACATGCTGTTTGCAGTAAGTTTTAGGGCTTGTTGTTTGATATCCCACTACGTCCCTGATTCAGGTGGTCTTGATGGCATCGACAAAAATGCTACCTACCTGCATGAGTTTGGCAGGGGTAGCGGTCCGATCCTTCATCAAGCTTTTCACCTGCCGCCGCCGGTTAACCAACGTGGCGATAAGACGAGGAAGAACACCCTGAGATAGCTGAGTATCAGGTGTATCCGGAATCCCATCCTGCAAAAACGAGGTTCAGTTACTTGGGCCATCAACGGAAACCGATATTATACTTCATCAGAAAGCTTATCAACGGTGGTAAAATCGATGTTGAACTCCTGAATGATACTGGGATACAAACTATTAAAGTCCATGACCAGGATGTACTTATCCCAGAGCCCGCGCTTTGGTTTAAACACAAGTCCACCTTTATACTTGTCCTTAGACTTTGTGTTCTTGCCCTTAACCGTTCTTTCGGTACCATCTTCATCTTCGAATTCCTCAGCCTCAGCCTTGGCCTTGGCTATCGAATCCTGCTTGGTCCAGTACTTGTCGGGGCAAATATATTTCAGGCGGTGGAACTCGTGCAGCAAGATGTATTCATTTCGTTCTGCACGCGCGCCAGTGAGAGTACGATGCCTGTCTTCTGTATCAATACACAGACCTAACAGAAATCAGTATACGCACCAGGAGTTTCCAGCAAGGTTCGTCAGCTGCCTTGTGAGTGGCAGTATTTGCACCTTCCACGCAATAGCCATCTGAAAAAACGCATCCATCTCGCAATGCTGAACAAAGCGAAGCATGGGCTCCGGTGAGCTAACAGTGCCATCGAGATACATAGGAGTGTCGTCTAAGTCGATGTCTTCTCTTGTGACTTTCAGTTGGGTCGCGCACATCTCGGTTAACGACCAGGTTGTCGACGCAATCATACCCTGTGGGGAGTGTCATCAACTCGTCCATCCATATGGTAAAGCGCATTCTTGCCTTGGCGCCATCACTTGAAAGATCACAAACCAGACGGCCAGCCAAGAACTTCATATTTCCGTACTTGGTTACATGAGGAGGTTTTGCTCGACGAACACGGCCAAGTCGTGACCAATGCTCAGTTTTCAATTCTCTGGCGCGTTGAAGGATAATCTCCAAGTGGGTGGAAATGAACTCATGTCCAATAATGATGTCCGGATCGTGACGATGTATTTGAGCTGCCGGGAACAGAGTCGTCAGCCACATAAGTAAGGTGCGGAGGGAGGCAGCATATACCAAGCAGTGTCCCCATCAGCGCTCTTTCGCTCGTTGCTGGGATAATCTTGTTCTTCTGCGCTCGGGCTTTGGCCTCAAAACCGTTCGGATATTTTCCAAGCGGTCTGACGACGGTATGCGACACAGAGGGGAGTTGTTCGGGAGGACTTGTGTCATCGATCTTATCTGGAGTTAAAGTCAGGACTTGCACTTTCAGCTTTTTAAAGAGCCAACTGACTATTCTCCCATACTCTCGTGCTCACCGCAATTACCTCTCTGGTGTTTAACTGGTGATTCACGACAGAACGCATCGACAAACTCATAACCGTGAGGGGAGGCATGTCGCGAGGCGCAGTGTCATCTGTGTCAGAGAATGGATTGACAAGCTTTGGATCGCTGACTGATACCTCCACTTTGCACCAGGATATCTTCAAGAGGTAATGATTGCTCGCGCAAGACAGGGACATGGTGTAACTGCCAGACTTACCCCTTCATGTTTCACTTCGGGTTGCTGGACACGTATCCAACATGGCCCCATGATTTTCCGCTTCAGGACGAACAGTTCAAAGGCGCTCGTATTAGTGCCTAAGATGTGCGCGATATTAGGCGAATCTCCGCTAGGAAATTGCGGGTCTACAGAAATACGAGGTGCGTACTTAGCAATTATGACACGATACTGTCTCATACCTTTGAAGCTGTATGACACTTTGAGCCACTCGAATTCACCATCAGGAATATCCGCTGCAGCACCATTAAAACCGAATGTGTACTTGCGCTTGACCCATTTAGAAGCATACGACTTAATTTTAACCTGCCGTCGCATAGTGTCAAAATCGGCTTCAACATCTTCCTTCTCTGGAGTCATGTCGGTAACGAAACCATCCTCTGGAATTTTAGACTTGATCAAAGCCCTAATCCCTGATGAGAGAGCCCCGAGAACGACTAACCAATGCGCTTATCACGAGGAAGGATGAACAAATTCCGTTCAATGCCTTCCAGCTTCAGAAGGCAGCTTATGTACTTTATCATCCCCCTACCCTTAGAATGCGAGAGGCTACTCCTATCGAGAACCTTCCCAATCAGGAACAGCTTCCCACCTTCCTCCAAATAGTCGAGCCAGAAGAAGTGCAAGGAACCATCTTTCTCGAGTATATTTTCATCGGCGAAAGCGCCAGGAATGAGTGACGCAGTGGTAGAAGCGGCCACAAGGTCTGTGTCTTCGTCCTGAGTCTTGGTGGCCAGCTTGGAGTACATATCTAACCAGGCCGGAGCGCCAGTCCCATCTTCCCTACTAGGAGCCGCGATTGCTGAGGAGCGAGCGTACGTTAACTTTTCTGCAACGGGTGGGTCCTTCACCACAGATTTAACTTCATCAACTTCCATGAAGTCCTGGAAATCACAGTCGTCAAAATCGGCGGCATCAAAACTAAGTTCAGCATCGTCGGCCCCTTCAACTTTTAGCCTCGAGACATCCTTGATAACCTTTGGGTCCACCTCTCCATTGAATTTGACTCGTTTGGGATTGTGGGCTCGCGTTGGACTGCTAATTGGCAGTGCCTCCGCATCCGATGATGCGTCGCTTTTATCCATCCCACCCCTCCAAGCATTTGATCCAGAGACGATATGGCTGTTTAGGTCGTGATCAGACGAGGTGTAATGGACAGGGCTAGATTTGCGTTTATTGCGTCGCGAAGGAGCAGACTTTGTTGTTTTGGCCTTTGGCTTAACGGCGTCCATGGCGGAGAATATGTTGCTCATGAAGTCTGCTTCCTTTTCTGGTGCATGCACTCGTCTGTAAGCCGAAACATCAGGTGTCGGCGCAGAGGCCTCCAATCTAGCGCCTTTGGTAGACTTAGATTGCTTAGATGACTTATTTTTGTCTTTGGGAGAGATGATCCTCAGTTTGGGAGTTCATTCTCGGGAGCCCAAACAATGTACACTTACGATTGCGGTCATGATCGCTATCCTCATCTATCTGAAGGCCGTGACGTTCATCATCATCCCATCCTTCAAGCCCATTATCCGCATATCCAGCACCGTCATCATCAATAACGAAGTCATCACGTTGAAGGCGGCCTTTGACGATTGACTTATATTGTGCTTCATCCACCTCATCATATAAGTCAATGTCTTCATCGTCCTACAGAAGATGACAATGTAAAAAAGGGCCCTCGATGATTCCTTTCACCCACCTTCCATTGTTTTGAACGCGATTGCCCTTGTCGCGCTGCCTTTAGTGCCGCGAACCCGCCCTTCGTAGAAACTGCACGTCGGGAGGTGCTCATAACAATACAACGCGATTTTCGGCTGGCCGATTCCTTCTTTCGTGAAATAACAGACGTGAGAGCCCTTGAACGCGTCAAATCGCGACGTAAGAAACGATAGAGAACGCTTTGTTTCCGCTGGTGGCGGTGCCCGGACCGCCTGGCCACTTATCAGAGCGCAGTAAGGATTAAAGAGTCTGATTCGCTAAGATGGATGATGAGGCTGCCGAGATTGAGCTGGTGAGTGTTGGATGCACACGTCCTATAAGCCATGCTAAACCTGTTGGGATCAATAGCTGGAGCAGCATCTTAACAAGTCCACTCAGTTGTCGACTCGTATGACATGTGTGTCTCTCCTTACCCGGCGTCTTTAATAAAGCATTTAAGTGACTTTGAATTATAGCTATATTACAGAAATTCGATTCACGGCTAGTGAGACTCGAAAGCACTATCCTACCGCTTCACAAGTCAACACAGTCGCTGACCAGAGTTGTGGAGAGTACGTCAATTTCCCCGGGCCCTATATCCAATGAAACCGCTCAATGCCCCCTCCAGATATCAATAGGACGTTGGAAGTCATTGAACGGCTCGAGAGTGAGCATGAGAATGTGGCAGCTGAGGAGGCTCTCATCATGAGAGGGTTTGTTATACGCCTGATTGTCATGGTTCGCCTGATTTTTTCATCACAGTCCACGCGAAGACCAATTGCTTGAATATATCGACGCAATACAGAAACTGAATGTGAACATTGCGTTTAAAGCTGCGGAGCGGGCAAGCAACGAAACAGTGGGTGCCATTTCAAAGTCATTCTCTGCGTACCGTTGTAGAGTTCCAGGGAATTTTATCGCTGTCATGGCCATAGGCACGTCTTGTCGAAACGGGAGCAAAGAAACTCGCCCAAATGTTCACAAAATTTGTTGCGGAATCAGCATCCGCCCCTCAGCTCGCAAATCCCATGTCGTACCTGTCGTCCCTCCCATCCGACATTCCCATCATTGACCCCGGTCTTTTGGAGATAATGCGACCTCTTGTTGGTTGCCTCAGAGGGCTCCCTGTTCCAGCAACTCATCCCTCTCACCCCGCAGCTGTGACCACTCTCGCCACCCTTCAGGAAGCACAAAAAGGCTATGCTGAGATGAGAAGCTCTTGGGTGAAGCGAGGTCTTGAACCTGAAGCTCATCGAATTGTGGATGAGGCGGCGGTAGGAGGTGACGCAGGCGTCGCTGTTGGTCAAGAGTTCGGAGCGTGGATTGAGACTCTCATACTGCTTGCCGAGGTGGGTGCATTTCATCTTCTCAAAATATTTCAAACTCTTTTATGTCAACAGTCAGAGGAGGCCTTAATGAAAGAAACGGCGCCTCTTACATCCCCCTCTGCCTTGCACACAACATTTTCCACGCTGACACTCCCGCTCGTCAGTCTCATGTCTTCGACACTCGCGGCCCTGCAGGCGATAATAAAGAAGTCAAAAAGCAACACCCATCTTCTCCTAACATTTTCTCTTTTTTCTTCATTGGCAGATACTACCCTTCAGGCCCGGTTCGATAGTGTGCTTCGTGCTCCGAGGACGTCGAGGAAGACCAACGAACTTGGAGACGCGATGCATAGCGTCCGAGCTACTTGCCTTCGAGCTTTTCCGGAACTTTTGGCTGACATCAAAATGGCCGGCATCATTTCGGCTGATAGGGTAGTTGACCTGGGCTCGGGAATAGCTCCTATAAGTAGCATCGTAAGTAGTGCTCCACATTTTTTCTCTTTTCGATGACTGCACGTCCGCCCCATCCCCCTTCAGACAGTCGAGTTTTTGAAGAGGCTTCCAGCCGTTCAAGATGGTGTTGTGGCAGCTTTGAGAGTCCTCGGAGATGGGAACTGGAACATGGGAGCCGCGACGGGAAATATGAGACGTGTCGGAGAGCTCCAAGAAATAAACGATGGAGGACTCCTGGAGCACTTCACATGTAAGTGGAGGTCTCCCTTCTGGCGGTTTCATCCTATATCACCAACCCCGATAGACGACGTGATATCGAACCTCCTAACAACGCTCACAACACTGACCAAAACCCAGAGACAGCTTTCACTTTCATCCATCTTCCTTCTAAACAATATCTCCTTCCTCCGACACCATCTTCTTATAGCTACGCCCACCCCTGTCGACGACCTGCTCTCTGAAAAGACTCAGTCCCTCCTGAATGCCACTTTCCGCAGCGCCAAAGCGACCTACTTGGAATCCAACTTTACCGTCCTAGTTTCCTGCCTCTCGGAAGACAAAGCACAGAGCGGGTTAGGATCAGGAAAACAGAGCACGAAGGAGAAAGCGTTGCGTTTTTTCGACTGTTTAGAGGATGTAATGGAGAGACATCGTTTTGCTAAAGGGATTATGGAGGATGATGATGAAGGGAGAACGAAGATGGCGGATGATGTCGTAAAGCTAGTTATCCCAGTCTTGGCGGCGTTCTTGGCGAAGCATCGAGAGAAAGAATTTAGTAAGAGTGAGTCTAAAATCCTCTGAACATGAAAAATGGGTCGCTCGCTGACGCGCCCGACAGATCCAGCGAAGTGTACGTCTAATTCATGTGTTGTTCTTGGGCTCGCCCTCCCGCTGACATCCAACCAGATATTAAAGCTTCCCCAGAAGAAGTTGAGCGACAATTGAGAGCATGCTATGGAGGTTGATATGTTGTGGGCTTCCGCATCCTCATCTAACATAGGCTGATTGCTAAAGTCAAGGTGTCCATTGATTCTCGCTTCACATGATGCAGAACGACGACAAGAAATGGCTAGATTGGAGGTAGAAGTACCGGATATATATCGACACGCTTTGATAGTATATAACGGACATTCAGAATGCATCTTGAAGTTTAGTTTAGAAGTGCTTTTATCCATGGATGGCACATGGCCCACATGTGCGATGAGATTGGATCCATCTCGGCAGGGCAATGGCGATTTTTGTGTTTACGAGACACGCTGGGGACTTGTTGCCAAAGCTAGGATTCCAAAAATGAATATTAAGGGCACGTCTACGTGACAGTGACCGAAAATGCAGGTTTCATGTCAGCATTCCTTACCGCTAGGAGATGAGACAGTGGGAGAGTTCTTACGCATGGTCCACCTGGCCTCTTGCACCAGTAATCACCAGCGCATGAGCAGCACAGATACCCTGATGGACACGTATCTAATGCAGAACAAGAATGAATCCAACAGCATACGTGGAACGATTCATGCAAAGGATGCGGCTTACGGCCATCGGGGCATTTCACCCGTTTCTTGAGGGTGCTACTGCCTCTGGTATCACGGATCACGATGGTATTAGCAAATGCAAACGAAGCGATGGTGATGATGAAGATGTGGGAGAGCCGCATGTTTTGAATGAAGCTCGATAGCAGAGACGCCTGGAATGAAGCTGGTAAAAAACTGGCTGTTCACAAAGAGCTACACGTGTGCACAGAAAGGCGTGGTCGATCTGCGCCTATAGAGAGCACGAGAACAACCCCGATGGTGCTTTTGCATTCCATTCCTAGTGGGGGATCTATTCAACCATTTTGGGTAAAAGCAATACGATCGTAACCCCCCCTCATAATATAATGCTTCGTCCCCTGTGTTGCTCTCCTCGATAAATGCACCGGATCAGACAATCATTCTCCTGTCGCCAACTAGACGTGAGATCTAGAATAGAATGGCCTTCGTACGGGTAACGTTCGCGCTGCTTCTGGCACATGTGTTCAAGCAGGGTATCAGCCTTACGAATATGTAGCAGCAACAAAAAAAAAATAGGCATCATCTATCCATGCAAAGCTCCCAGCCGCAGTTGGGCTAAAGCGAGAATTTCGCAACCGGTTGTTGTCCATGCGGCGCTGATCGTGGTCTGCGGCGGTGTGAAGTAAAGGGTTCCGATAACGGGAGTCAGGTGAAGTATCCATCGGCTTGATGCTTGTAGCCATAACCATCGTCATAAGCTGTTAGACAAACGCAAGAAATGAATCTCAGGGGAAATTCGGTACATCCATAGTCGTCGGCAACTAGTAGAATAGGTATAACCTAGGAGCTTATTTCCGGCCGTGGGGATTACAGTGCGTATTTCCCTTGCGACCACGTTGAACAATAGCCACGAGGGCCGCGGGACGGATTCCAAGAGTGGTAAGGAACGGGTGGTAGATATATAGTGCCAACATCAATGCCAACGAAGTGGACAACAGAGGTTGAGGATGCCAGTTCCTGAGGAACTAACCTCTTCTTATTAAAGAGGCTGTTCACCTGCTTAGGGAATTGACCATTTGATACCACCCCTGGATAGGAGCATGCTCATGAGTGACTAGATCGACTTTGGACCACGACCTTAGCTCTTTCAAGATTCATTTGAAGTATCAGGGAACACAAGCAAATGACACGCTGTGAAGAGCAGTTGAAGGGAATGATCGAACGCATAACTAAGAAATTGATCACGCCGGCAACAGTCTGCAACTGGACAGCACGCGAAGCGTCGACGCCTATGGGCCCCATTAATGTTGAGACCCCATATTCAGGAGTGGACCCTGCAACTGTGTTATATTACAACCCCGCGGGGTTCCTAAGGGGTTATCATAGTGACACCAGAATGTACTATTATATGCTATTATATTGGCTACACTAGGAAGCCGGCCCTCAAGTTTGGGCATGTCTAAGATATTTTCATGGGTAAGAGGGCCGTTCCAGGTGATGTGAATCCTGTAGTGTACAGGGCATTTGTTGGGCAGGAAGTTAGGTCATTCTCCATGTCCATTGGTGAGTTGAATAGGTGCGTCAAAGAAGATGTAATGATTCGGCCTAACTACGAGGCTAGTGGCACAGAAGGAACCAGGCAAAGAAAAACAGCTGGTACGAACATTCTAACTTCCACCCACCTAGCTCCATAACATGACCACCAAAACAAAGGAAAGACACAAACGGCAAACGACTTATGAAGCTTTAGTACGCGCCTTTAGTGGCTTTCATAAACTAACAAGTGATTGTGCATTCAAGTCGCGAATTTCCTCAGGGGCACGGAGTTCCTACCACACGTTATGAAAACCGGACGGTGCCCTGGAACTCCGGAGCATTTGGGGCACTCCAGCCAGGGGATTTTGCTCCAGGGCCTGTTCGGTTTTCGTGATGCGAAGCTATTCCGATAGAGGCTAATGCGACGCGTATCGGAGGCGAGTCCACACTACGGCGGCTCGCCTCCGTGCTCCGAGCCAGAGGTGGGATGTGATATCTCCCCCTCGGGCAGGTACGGAACAGCCAAGGAGTTCAGAGGGGGAAACATGCGGTAGGAGGCCAGCGATAGGACTCCCCGGCACAAACAGTGTTAAATAAAATTCCTGAAGTTTCCGTTCCCCGAGTACTGGGGATTTCCATTCCCATCATTTCAGCTGTCTCTGTTTATCTCCACTCACGCGTGTTCAGGATGCATGGACAGCCGCTCCCACAGTCTGAAACCCCCAGGAGCCGAGATTCCAGATTTTGAGCGTGAATGGTGCGTGCTTTCACACCTCAGAACACCCCATGATCATGACGCAATGGATTTCACCCCGTTCACCCACAGACACGATGTGAACCTGTGGTTATACCCACACTCATCACATTTTTCTCCCAGTGACTTGCGGTTACGTCCCTGCCCGCAATGAAAACGCATCAGATCCCATCTCAATCCGCAATGATGTGACAACCAACAGAGTCCCTCGTGCGAGCGTAGATCTTGGCCGAGCAATCATCCCACGTATCTTCTCCGTTGCATTTTTCAAAACTCACTACAATGCCATTCTGCACATCGAGCGAAGCTCTAGGTGTTCTCCTGATGCCTCTCATTTTCCTATAAATTTATGGCCCTGTGCTGAACTGATTACTGTGCACGAACAAGAGACAGTAATTGGGAGGTGGAATGGCCGTCACAAGGGTTATCGTATCGATTTGGAGGTATTCAACGTACATCACTCCGGCCATGCCAATCGCTGCCTCGCCTCCGCGGTCCCCATTTGTAACCTGATACCCCAATTTAATGGTTCACTGCATCACCGACACTAAGAACGAATTCACGCCCCCCCACTGGGAAACAGACCACCTAACAGCAACTAGCTTGCCCATATTATTAATATACCGTTACAGAAAATGGCCTGCGTGAAGTCAAAAAGGGTTGACAAGAAAAGTATCGTATGGGGTTGAACGCAAATCTTCTAAGTGGCCAGTCGCTGCATCAACAGAACAATTAGACTGGGAAAGCAGCATGTAAGACCCACGCCCTTTTCCCCTCCTCGCAAAAGCAACGAAATGGAAAGGAGAGTAGAGGACAATGATGAAACTAAGAGAATCAATATACAAGATAAATCGATTACGTCTAGAGCAGGGAACGAAATTCTATCAACTGGCAGCCATCTAATCTATGTGGGGTTAAATCTAGTCGGAATTGTATCGTCGTTTCCAGTCAAGCGCAAACATTCGGGGAACTCCTGCTGGAGCACAGCATACTCTTTCGGGATAGCATCCCTGCTTTCCCATGTTTTATCGTTAAGCTGAATTTTCAGCGGAACGAGCTCTGATCCTTCCCAATACCTATGGCACCGATTCCGCGAACCCGCAAAAGACCGCGAACAGCTGCACACACGCGAGAAATGACCTCCGAAGGTTGAGACTCCCCTTCGTAAGTCGTTGACGCGCCCAAAATGTACAGGAATCGCAAACTGGGCGAACGGGCTTTTAGAGGGAGTGTGGAAGTCGGCTCGGCAAGGACACTAAGCACGCCACCGATGCTGGCGTGAAGACGGCATCCGAACTCTTCGATGGTGGGATGAGCAGAAAGGAATGCATTAATGGCTGTGGGGGAGAATGCAGCGGAAGAAAGCCACGCTGTTTGGAGCATAGGGAATCGTTCAACGCTCCCGAGTGCCTGATCCACCCATTGTGAATCACCGATAACGGCATAAATTGTCAAATGCTTCAACCGAGGGAATTGCATCGTCCAAATCACACTCGACCGTTCGGACCCCTTCGCGGCAAGATCCATCTGAAGCGACTCCAGCGTCAATGACGAGAAACACTCCATGTCATTTCCATGGAGCACATCCTCTTCAAGCGCCTGAAGCCAGCACAGACTCTTCAAATTCGTGCACCGCCTCACAAGGTGAACGACATCCTTCGTAGGACACGCCGCCCATGAGTCCAATTTGAGATGAGTCATGGTCCTCAACTGGTCCAGATCCCACAAAATTGGCAACGAGGCATCCCTCACGCTCACAATGATTTTTGCTGGGGCAGCTACCGTGGGATCTAGAAGTCGGAGGCCTTCCCGTGAACGCTGTTCCTCTAGGGGCTGGCGGATCTGCGTCCTCTCAAACGCCTCGAATGCAAAGTACTGCAACGAGGGCATGGGTACACGGAGAGGGAATATAGTCTGCGCAACATCATGGTCGGTTGTACGAATTGTCAGGCTGTGCGTTCGAGCCAGGTATGATCCGAGCGAATCCATCCAATTTCGGATTTGTCCCGAGGCCCACTTGTTTAAGCGATTGTCGGCGATAACGGTGAACCGCAATGGTGCCTCACGAGACCGCTCAAGGTATAATCGCATCTTAGGGTTGAAATCTCCAGCCTCTGCAACGATATTTGTCCAAAGCGGGGCCGAACCAATGGCTGTTTGCCGCCAATGGTGGCACACAGAAGTAATGGTGCCCAGATATGTGGTCTCTTCCGCCATGCAGATGTCCCCAGCGACGGTATAGCCGATTCGGAATATTTCGGAGAGAATCTCTTCGGGAATTCGGAATGATGGATTAGTGCAGTTCTGAACCCTTGCCCAAGCACATTTAATTGCAGCTTGCTCTCGCTTGAGCCCTTCTAAGGTTCGTTCCGTGGCTTCTATCTCGTAATGAAGGGAGTACATCTTCGCGTCTAATCGGCCGGCGCCAGTGGTTCTGGACAAGTGGATGAGCAGTGCACCGCGCAAAAAATGTCGCAAGACAAAGATGAAGAGGGGAAGTCAGCTAACGGAGACAGGAGATAGTAAAAAGGAGTTCACTGGCAAATCGCCAGCGCAACTCAATGAGACAAGGAGGACGTACGAGATAGAAATAGTATGAAAACTCGTCAAATCAACCAGATTCCTCTTGCTCACCTCGAGCCGTTGACGCGTGGCATCGATGTACGTGATGCCCGTCGTCGTAGTATTCATTGGGGATTGGGGAAGGTAATTGGTATTATAGAAGGGAAAAGCAAACAAGGCGTCTAGTGGGGGTACATACTTATTTATTCTCAGCATCCGGCGAAGGCCGATCAAAACAGTGCGGACTCGCAATGAATAACGCGGGCACATGTAAGATCAAAGCCGCTTGCAGCTGAACGCTAAATCTAGGGCAGATCTGGGCAGATGTTAGATATGGGGGCGCCAGGTGGATCCCCTGGAGTATCAAGGCAGTAGAATGGTTTCATATCCCTGCGTTTGCTGTTTCACTGTCTCAGCCAAGCTCTGGGGAAAGGACCTGAAACGTGGCAAGCGTTCTTTCGTGACGGGGGTACACAGATTTGCAAAGGCATAGCAATAATTTCAATCCGGACATGACTCCCCGACACCGTGGAGCCGGGAAGCACCACCATCACTCCAAATCAGCGAGTGGGCAGGCGCTCACGCCGTATAACCAGCTGCATCTAGAACAAGAGACCATTAGACCGGAATGCTGGACCCACGCGGCGGCGTTCTTCAGATCCCGGTACTGTAACGACTTGGACTGAAGCAGAAGTCTGAGATGGAATCGACCTCTTCGGTCGACGAGAAAGAATAGACGGAGGGGGATTGCAAAAATCCGAGCAAGTGCGGGCACAGCCCAACACACCGAAGTCTGAAATGCCGATGCAGGTTGGGCGCCATCCGCTTGATCCACGTCCTGCTTGCCTTCCGGAGCATGCAGGGTGCGGTTGGATATATGTGGTATATCCGACCAAAGCGCTCTCGACCGATATCCTGGGGGTACTGAGATAGGGGGTACTGGAAAAATACGAATTTATTTCCGATGACTTTGGCGTTGGACGCAGAGTCAACACCACATCATCACGGTGCGCGCAAATGCAGGGTGCACGGTACCGCACACTCGGAAGGTATCGTACACTCTGAAGTGCCCCAGCGGTGCGCCGACAAGCCAGCGACTACCTTGTGCAACGAGATCGATGACCCCGATAAGCCAGATCTACCAAGCACGCAGCGGTGGTTGTGGGAAGGCGATGGGGCGAGAAAGATGCCACCAGTGACTCTGAGATCCTCACAAACTTACGACGCATAAATCGACCGAAATTGTGAGGACAAGAAGAGAACGGGGGGGATGATGGTGGTAAATATTGAACAGGGACTAATATTTATTTTCGAACAAAAAGAAAAAATTCGACGATTATTTAATTATTGCGATCGTTCCGAGGCGCCGGGAGCTCGATGGCTCGATTACATAATGCACAAAGTGAATCGCGCTGGCGCCGTGAAATGGCCACAAATGCCTTGCAGGCTCGGCCAATAAGCTCTTACATGACCGTATGAAGCTTTGTGCATCATTTGTTGAACGACAAGTCATGATGCTGCGGCGTTTAAATTACCATGAACGCGAAAAGTTGGCATATGTGCTGCTTAACCATGCCGACCTTATGTAGCTCCCTACCTCACCAAGAACTAACCAGGCAGCCGGTCAGCATTACATGCGCCATGATTTGTTTGTTTTGATGATACACGAAAGCTAATCGGAATCGGAAGCATGTTCATGACTCTAAACCGAACAATTCGCCAATTAACCCTGTGTTCCCCGACTCTTATTTTGGTCCGCTTGCTTCTTTTGCGACACAATGGGTCGACATGAAAACACATTAGAGCACCGTATGCATCTTGCTGCTGAGACTAAGGAGCTACATATATAAGATACTAAAATGGAACAGAGAGTGTGTCGAAGATTTTACCGACCTGCTCGGCGGTTGGGTAGGTTGCTTTATTGGTGATCGACGTAGCTGTCACATAACAAAACTGCAATAGGTTACAAAAAAAACTGCAATCAAAGACACGCACCGGTATGCTTTTGGTCTCAGATTTCTTTCACGCTCCCTGAATGCTTGTCTTCATTGTTCTCAACGAGGGACTTCACCTTGTTAGTCTTCTCACTCACAAGGCTCTTGGCCTTGTCAATGTTCTCTTGGGAATACCCTGCCCATTGCAACCAGAATTGAAGCCGTAACTGCGCCCAAGAGAACTATTGCACTTACCACTGCTAAAAATGCGTCTAACCCGCTCCGCTGTGTCTTGCAAAACCCCTCTCGCCTTCTCCTGTGATCCATTTACCCGGTTTCTCCCCCCCTCCACAAGCTTATTCAGTTGAGCCCAGCTTTCACTGAACTTTCCACTTAATTCGGGGTTCCGTTCGATGAATGGCTCAAGGAGGTCTCCTCCAGCTTTCGATGCAAGTGCAGAAAGCTGGTCACCTCGCTTTTGGAAGATGCGAAGTACTTTGTAAGCTGTAGTCACGTCAAGTGGCGCACCCTGGGAAACACAACTCAGCCCACAACGCTAATAGAGAAGGGTCAATGTGACGAACCTTTAGAATTTTCCTCATTTCTTCTGCAGCCTCGAGGACAATATTGTTGGCCTCGTCCTTGTATGGCTCACTCACTTCCTCGAGTGAATCGAACGCAATATTAACGATGTATCCTGCACCAGGTACGATTGCCACATAAGCTTTAGCTACGCTGCGAAGGTAACTAAGTGCGACGTTGGCATCTTTGGTTTTGTCATGAGAGGGTGATATGAAGAAATTTAGGACAGGTTTGAGGAAGTCATGGATGGACGTGACGGATCGAACGGTTGATTTTAGCCCAGAGAAGTGATAATACGCATAACCTATCCATCCAGATCACATTTACACGCTATGAATGTCAGTTCCGGGTATGAAGGGGCAGCGAGAACGTTCATATACCTCCAATGAGAACGACGCCCCCTCCGGCAACCCCAGCGAGAACAAGTGGGATTACGTTCGAAGCTTCACGCTCATTCCTTAAGGTTCCAGTAATATTGGCATTTGAGACATTTGAGTTAACACCCTCAGTAGAGGGGGAAATGCGCCAAGCTGCCGTCGACCCGTAGCCTTTTCAAGCCTCCATAAAGGACCTGGTGAACATGTTCGACATTATTTCTACGCTTTACGTGTCTTTGACACCAGTGAAGATGACAAGATTGAGAATTAGGGATTAAGGACGAAGAGGCTGGTGGCGTCGTATATACATATTTACCATTGTTGTGCGACAGTTTTTGTCTCGCCACTGATCAAGTTTCCAAGCGGTAATAACAATATAATACATAGACTCATCATCCCCAGTTTTCTAATAGTGTATGTACTAGATATGTGTGTGCCTCAGTAGCCAATGCCAATTCGATAAAGATTTAACGCGGTGCAGTAAAGAGGGCTTGTCACCTGCGTAGTGTATATATACCCATAGGGTCCAGAACTATTTTGTTCAATCGCCATGCCGCGGGCGCTTTGTGTGTGTGTGAATGTTAATAAATAGCCCTCGTTCTTCATTGCTCTTCCTCAGTTCTCTATCGAGAGTTACAGTAACTACATACCTTGCTTTTGCCGCGACCACAATTCGTGGGAATTTTAACTTTCCCCGCCAAGCAAGGTTATGGTTGCTGCGCAACCCGACTCATTCCACATTGAATACGAAACCTCCCACCCACTTGGTGCCAGTTTGTCATCCAGGAGCACCCTTTTCACAGAGTTAGTAGTTGGTATTCTGTCACACAGTATATTGAAGTTGATCACACAACTTTTCTATCTCGCCACTCCTCAGTGACCAATAAAGTCGGATCGTATCAGACGAGGGCGCAGGAGGCATTTTTCGTACTTTCCATCTGGGCTGGGGTCGCAGCTGCATCCATGAAGCGGCATTGGCCAGATCCGAGCCACAACATTGCAATCTATTGTAGCACCTACACTGAAAGTTGCGGGGCTCACGATGGTGACAGAAGCACACCGTATTACTTCGGTTGCAGCTGTGCCAACGTATTGCATGGCGCTAATTCATATCTCCTTCCGAGAAGTGCAAACACACGAGATCGATTGGCAATGAACCGGAACAACCGAAACTAAATGATGCATTGCATCCCCAAGCTCATAATTTCGCTTTGAGCATCTTCGAGACGCCGCAGTTTGGCCTTCAGAGTGTTACGCTTGTCCACAATATGCTGGGGTTGCGCGTAGTACGCCCGACAGCGGGTCTCTGCGTCAGGCCCGAGAACCCCCAATTGGCGTAACAGCTTAGTCTCTAGCCCCTTACTGAACCCCCGAATGTAGTCCATATCTATGGCAAGTGCAATGTTGTCTAGGAATCGCTTGAAGGCAACTAACAGAATCGTGCATTATTCAGCACATGATGACCCAATGGAGAGACTCTTCGCACCTTGCCAGTACGCGCGAACGTCCGCCATAACTAGAATAGCATCTCTGGCAGGGTCGTCCGGGAGGATCCTAAGGACGTCCTCAACTTTGTCAGGCAGCCCAGATGATCGAATCTGACTGAGGAGATTGTGACGTTGTTCTGTTTCTGGGCTCTTAGCGCCGGATTTATGAAAGGGGAGCGCCCGCGAGTACGACATGTTTAGCGGTTGCCCTCTCTGGTGGTAAGCTGGAGTGCGGGAAGGCCCCGGTTCCCCTCGCTCTTGATCATCATCAGAATCGGAGTCTGCTGCCTCTGTCACGTCAGGTTGATCAGGATGTGTCAAGATGCGGATAGCTTTGGCGTATCCCCTCTTCTCATGTCGCATAGTTGTATATTTGGATATGAACGAAGATTTATACTCCCTCAGACTGTGCGTGTTCAACGTGAATGTCGATACTTTCTCGGTTTCGAGAATCCAGTCAAGTTTATCAGACGCCGTCTGACGACACTCTGAGCGCCGGTCGTTGAGCACAATGCTGCGTTTAGTTTTCAATGAGTTTATTGCCCTTAATACATGAGGCTTTGATGCTCACTTGACGGACTGATGAAGTGGTCGGTAAAGGGAAAAGTGTTGGTTTACCAACACGGCAAAATGCATCTCCAACGTAGACTCCATCTTACGAAAGAGCCTTGAACTCGGGGTGCCCCACTGTGAGATGAACCCGCCAATAAGCGATCGCTTGACTTCGAAGGGTTCATTCCCAGGAAGCTCTCTTGAAATTGCGCTAGTGATAGGAGGAATTAGGATGCATTCTGAAGGGCCCTATTCATTACTCACGCTTGCGCACGTTTGTGAACCTCATCGAGATAAATGATAGGAACCGTGCCGTGACTGTCTAAGTCTCGCTCTTCCTCGGGTAAAAAATCCATGAGCGGCACTTTCCTGGCGTTTGGCGAACCTTTTTCGAACGGAACGAAACGAGGAGCAGTGCCCCGGAGCTCAATTCGGAACTCCTCAAGGTGTCGTTTGTATTTCTGGATCAGTCCGTCGCCGGAAGTAGTGCCTTTAATCTCTGTTTCGATGTCTCGTTGGAATTTGCCAATCGCAGAAAGGAGCTCATCGACAGGATTCTCGACAGGCTCAGGAGGAAGCGCCGAAAGCTCTTCCTGTGTTTGCTCTATTAAAGATGTAATTTCCTCCTGGAGACCTGGAAGACTAGGGAATCGGCTGTCAGCACGCATGAAGTTCGAGGGGAAAGGGGGAAGAACGTACGTCTTAGCAATGACATCCGAAAGGATCTCACTGAGGCGCTCAATGAGGCTCTCAACAGAGAGCCTCAACCGCATGTCTTGTAAGGAAGCCCAAGGCTCCCTCTGAAAGAAGTCCCTTTCCAGTTGGCGAGCTTCAGATCTTCCGATTCGCCGCTGAAGATCCTCTGGACCAGGTAACTTCACACAAAACCAGCCTTCCTGTAGAAGTTCCTTCTGATTTTTAAGAAGATCGAGCCATTTAGCTTGATTCCCTTTCTCAATACGATCCGGTTTTGTCAGTACCCCTGTAAACAGAAGAGTCAGCAGTAAAAAGAGGAGCATATTCACGGATTCACGAACCAATGGTTCTAGTATGATCTGGGTCGTGCGCTTTCGCGATTTCCCACGCGCCTTGGTTCTCAAAGTCGGCTGTAACGAAGTGTCAGGAGAATAAGTGGGGTTCATTTGCTTGACATACTCTCGCAAGTTACGGCTAGGAGAACGATACTTTGCGGATTCGCTATGTAACGGTCTGCGAGATTCTTCACGTTATCCATGTCAGACTGTTGCCCATTGCGTCCGATGGTTGCAATGATTCCTGTTGGACTATTAGCCAATACGAGACTCTATGATAGACCACCAAAGACGTACCTGGGAGGTCGACGAAGGAAAGATCTACAATGTCCGGTCCCCGCACTTTCAGACTGATACAATTTGGGGAGAAAGACACAGTTCGAGTCTCTGGGATGTCGCCATGAAGGAATGACGTTGGGAAGTCCACCGAGTCCAGGTCGGGATTTAAAACTGCGATCTGAGCACGCCGAATGCGGTCTTCCACATCCGCAGGGTTCGTAATGAGTGGACCAAATGGGATGTTACGGACCAACGGAAGTGGATGACCTCTGGAGTCAACTTGAAATCGGAGAGATACCTCACACTGCCATGGTTCCCTCGGATCCGATGATCGGATCAGGATGCATTCCGTTGGACATCTTGGAGATGGTATCAGATACATACACAAGTTTACGAGAACTCAACCTTCACCTTGTGCAGGTACCTGACGCTCTGGGAAGAGCAACCTGACAATGCCATATGAGATAGGAACGCACACTTATCGGTCGAACGTACACCCGATATGGATTCTATGAGGGAGGACTTCCCGACTGATTGGGAGCCAAGCACGCAAATTTGCGGCAGGCTTACATCCATGGAAACACTATAAGGCATTGAAAGTCAGCGTCGCTGTATCAGAACAAGCTTCCGTCCACACCCCGTGTTGCGCAAACTGTTGCTGATGGCGATATTCTGGCGACGCCGAACCAAGTCCGCAAATCCAGTATTTTTTAAAGGAGCATCTTCATCGTCAGGCTGGGATCGCTCCTGCACGGACTGAGTATCAAAAATATCGGACAACTGTCCAGGTGTTGTGGCAATTGAGGGCGAATCAGATGAAGCCATCGATAGACTCTTCCACTAGGTGGTTGGGGGACTGGAGGCTGCACGATTTTTATCCTCATGGAGGGCCGCGCGCGATGCGCCAGAATGAGTATATTTTCCAGGAAACTGGTCAGTTGCCACTACAGACAAGAACTGCCGAATGTCGAAAATAAATGGAAGAGGCCCAGAGTCTAGAGCACAATCTTGGACGGCAGTTGTCATTTGAACTGGTCTGGGCATTATAGGATATGGTAACAGCATCATCACGCCATCTTATCAGAGACGCGCAGAGCTTCTTTCAGCGTCCAAGCCACTTACTGAGGGACATCGATCAAGCTGGCCTAAAATTATGCCTGCTGTCGAACCATCTCCCATACAGCAGGCCTCATGGCTAGACGCTGAACGCTACCTTATCTGCCTTGCGGTTGTATGGTTTCCTAATGCAGGTGATTTCACGCGTCTCATATTGTTCGTCTGATCTAGGGCTACCCGATTGTGATACTCGTCATGGGCCAGAGATCGGAAGGTGAAGCGAATGGACGTGCCTCATTGTCAACGGAACAAGGCAATGATGAAGCAGGTTCGGGTTTCTGGTACATCGATGAATGATCAAGCATTACACGACTTCGATGGCATAGCTCCAGGTTCCTCATGACCATATGAGGTGGTGATAGGAAAAAATACGAGCCAATTGAGTGGTCACATGAAGCCCAGCATATGAACAAAGCGCGGGAGGATAAGCTCCCGGTAGAGCCCAATGTAAACAGGGGCAATTTATCCATGCCAATATGGGGCCTTAGAGTAGCTCGCAGACGCGCTGTTCAGCAAAAGGTGTATCAGAAGACCAGACATTAAAGCTGTCCAGATATTGGAACATGAGTGTAGATATGCTATTCAATGGGCGCTGGATATGAGTTCTAAAGAACCGATATGAGCCCAATCATACTGACAAGCGCTCATCAGCCTTCCGTGTGTCTGAACAATCGCCACGAGGCAGTTATGGAAGGTCAAGATGTTCTTATCAGGGGCCATGTGTGTGAGTATATAGTGACATTACGATCAAATCGATTTCCCTAGGATCCAAGAAGCAGGGAACTAGGACGCCGGATGAGCGGAAAAACGAATGAAAATGAACCCTGTTCAGGTTCAGAATGAGAGCGGCCACAAATGGCGGCACCCTTGAGTCCATATTGGCGCTCACTGCCTTGCAATCCATCGCAGCATTGCTACTTAGGTTGAGGATGACATCGAAGCAGTACTTGCGCCACGACCACGGAGCTCGCCGAATTCCGTTGTTATCTGTGAACCGGGCCCATGGTGCCAGAATTGCGCGACTAAGGGGGTTTAAATCCTGGAAGTGACGACGACTTTCTTGTCCATCATGATGCCGATCGACAAGCAAGACAGAACTGGTTGATGTAGGGATAGTGTATATCCCTTTCGATTCTCGCACGGAGCCATTGCCGGAAAAGACGACCTGTAGCAATGGAAAAGCAAGGCTAGCTTTGGGAACGAGTCCGTGCCCAATTCAGCTGGACAGCGAATTTGAATCAACAACAGATAGATGATTGCCATAGATGGAAATGAGCCCAGTTATCTTCAGCTGTTTCAGAATGGATGGGTTCCATTTCCGGCCACCCACTGAAGCAAGATGTCGGATCAATCTGGTCCTCACGGGAAGCTATGCCAGCACTCTACCTGCAGAGACGCATCATGACCGTGAAGACGTCCCGCTGCGGGCGACAGGATGTGCTAAGCAACTTCAATGTCGCCACAGGCTTGCTGTCTCTAACAAGTTACACGAGGTGCCCAATGAAGACCTAGCGCTCCGCAGATATGTATTCTTAAGTCGCAGTCGGCTAGAAAGTCATCTCTCATTGTGGTAATCTCAGGTGAATCATTCTTCCATCGTTGTTCAGGGAGTCACTGGTTTCACCAAGGCATCGCTTCCGGTGCAAGGGCTACATATTTCCCACAGGCCTTACTCACGGTTTCACTAAGGTGTCCTGCTGAATCCATCTTTACACGGACAGATGGCGGTTGGCCTTAACCTGGAATCGGCACTTCACTATGACTTTGAATATGGCGAAGTGATTACTGACCCTGGGGGCTAGGCTTCGACAAGCTCAGGTGGCCATCTCAAATCTCGAATTACATTCCCAAGACTCCTTCCTCGATGGTTGATACTAGGACTACTTCGTTCTCGCATAATTTTATCAGTATGTAGTCAAAGAACCCGATATCATCAACCTCCCAAGTGAGCTCCGATCCCTGGTCCGGTTGCCGTAGAGCTGGTATACGGCCGTACCGCATGTTTAATTTTTTTACGAGCCAGATCATGGGATTATCTCATCCTGGCAATGCATGTCGACAGTGGGATCAGAAAGCGCTTTGAACTACGAACAGCATGGAATCCTAATTAGGACGTATCTGACAATCGTGATACAGGTTAGTACAAGTAAAGCTACAGAGGCCGTTTGTCCGCAACTGCGAAGCTAGGTCGTGTCCAGTTCAATCGGGCCACCTCGTTGCAGCACGGTGTTCAGAAATGGGGGCTTTGGCCCACGCGAAAAGACTGTGCTGCTGTTCGGTGAGCTTAATTTACTATAAATGGATAATGCTTAACCCCTCATTGAATTGGGAAATCTGATCCTTTGTGTGGAAGCTCAATTACAGTGATTTTCCTGCGTTGTCAACCTTCTCGATTCATGACATGAAAATCAATAATAGCCAATCAACATCCCCCCAGTGCGTGGTTCAGGCTGTCTGAGGCCCTATGGGAAACGCACCCACATTTCTCTTCTCATGCGCAGAACCATGATGCTACTCTATGATGCTACTCTATGCCCTTTCTCATTACGGTCCTCCCCAAACCACATCCTTAGGGGAAATGCCTTTGTGTTGGCAAATCAGTTCAAATATCTTGGGCCTCATGCGCACTTGCTGGCGGCTGCACGGGTACAAAATACCACTGTATGTATAAAGGGTCGCACCCTTAGAACCCTCCCCCTTTGCCCTTCGAAGCAAAATGTCAAACCAGTCAGGCCCTCAATCAGACGCGGGAAGCTATGCCAACAGTCTCAGTTCCAGCCTTCTACCTGTGGACGTCGAAGGTTCTAGCCCATTGCTTGTACCCCTTCCACAAAGTGACGACCGCGACGACGTGCCACTGAGGGCGACGAGCTATGCTGAGCGGCTCCGGCGCCGCCGTAACTTCGCTATTTCTAATAAATTGCACAATATAGGGTGAGGTGGTTGGTGTTCCAACGAATTTGAACTGGAAAATCATTTCCCCCTAGAATTAATGCGGACCTAGCGCTCCCCCAGATATGCGTTCTTGGATCCCAGTCGGCTGGGAAGTCGTCTCTTATTGAGGCGATCTCAGGCGTATGTCCTAGCATGTTCCTTTCACCGTGGTCCACAAAGTCACAGTCTTCACCAAGGTTCCACTTCCAAGAGCTTCGGGCACCTGCACAAGGTGACTCTATAATATCATCTTCCCTGAAGAGCTCACTAACAGTCTTCCTAGGTGTCCCACTGAGTGTATTCTGACGCAAGCAGATGGTTCTTGGTCCTGCGAGATCTGCCTTCGTTTTCAGTATGATCGTCAAGGACACGAATTAGTGCCTCACCGTAACATTCCCTTTGGCCCAGTGATTACTAACCCAGCGGATGTCAAAGACCGACTCCGACGAGCTCAGGCAGCTATATTGGATCCAGCGTTAGATAGCCCTAATTTCCCGAATTCCTTTCTCGATTGCAGAGAGGTGCCCAGTAACAGGGTTACTTCGTTTTCCCGTAATTTTATCAGTATGACGGTGAAAGGGCCCGACGTCGTCGACTTGTCCTTCGTCGACCTCCCAGGTGAGCTCCAATACCAGCAATCATTCAATTGTAGGGCTGACATACTGTCATGAGGCATTATTGCAAGTGTTAGCAGTGGGAGCCATCAATCCGATATTGATAACGTCAAGGGTCTGGCGAACCACTACATCTCCAACCAGGAGAGCATTGTTCTCCTCACCATAACATGTGACAGTCAGTATCCTCACCATGTCTCCCGGGTCTCCGTTTCGTTCATAGCGGATTTCTTTGTACAGCCGATTTCGAAAATCAAGGTGCATGGCAGATCGGCAAGGCCCACGATCCGCAGGGAAAGCGCACCATCGGTTGGTCTCCAATTCGCACGATATGCTTCCGGTACACTCAGTAGACCTACAGGTGTTCTCACTAAGCCCGACCGAATCGAGCCTGGGAACGAGAGCTCATGGTTCAGCCTCTTACGAAATGAGAAAGAGCCTCTCGAACATGAGTGGTTCTGCGTTAGACTGCCTGGACCCGAAGATCCACCCGACCGCATAAATAGAGCCAAGGCTCAAGAAAAGGAAGAACTATTTTTTGGGCAACCACCATGGACTTACATGCACGACGTACGGTCACGCCTTTCTGTCGACAATTTAACGGAGCGACTCGGTGACGTCCTGTCAGACGCAATCGCCAAGGAGTGAGTTTTGCAGTATAGTACATGTCTATATGGCCATTTATTTATCTAAAAAAATGGTTCATTTCGCCAGGCTACCACGAATCCAAGCCGAGGTCGCAGAAAAAATCTTGGAAACCGAAGCGGAGATAAAGGCGCTTCCTGTCGATTTCGCCAGTGACCCGGTCCATACGCTCATTGGAATGCTCGAAGAATTCTGTCGGCGTGTACAGGCCGAAATTGAGGGTACACAATCCCTCAAGGTCTCATCCAAAAGATTAGGCGACACCTTATCGATTTCCGAAACGAGCTACGCGGCACTGCGCCGCGCTTTGTGCCTTTCGACAAGGGATCGCGCGAGGCTCGTCAGGTTCCCTTCATTGATTTTCTCGATGAACAGGAAAGGGATTTAGGCAACCATGGCACGCTTCCAATCATTTATCTCGACGAGGTCAAGAAAATCGCGGAGTCGTAAGTGACTCTGTTGGAGTTTCCCGTGGCACTAGAGTTCGGCTGAACCTGAATACGTTCTAGGTCTATATCTCGTGAATTACCTAAGAACGTACCTTTCGCGGTGAAGCGGGATTTTATTCGCCAGTCTATCCTCATGTGGAAAGAACCGTGCGAGACTCTATTCAGCAGGGTACAGAGGACCGTCGAGGATCATTTCGAACCAATTACTTGCGAGCAGTTTGCTCAATTCCCGCCGCTGCTTCAAGCCGTCAGGTATGTTATTTCCGTGAATTCGAGCGTGCTAGTTATCAAACTTGAGTCGGTCACATTAGCAATGTATTGAACGATCAGCGCTCCGCTTGCCGCGCAGTCGCCGCAACCAAGATAAATTGGATGCGCAAAGTGGAGGAGACTGCGACATTCACCCTCAATACAAATTATATGGAGAACTATAGGATCAGATTCCAGGAGAAATACAAAATGCTTCGACGTAAGGGATCCACTAGCTACTCTAATGCGATTCGAAAGTTACGGTATCCCGATGAGCCTGGATCACCGAACTTAGCATTTACGGAGATCGATGATGAAGAAAGAGTCCCCAGTTCCCCTCAAGCTGCCGAACCCTCGCCCCACTGGCATAGCTACGGCTACGCAGCGCCAGCGATCTGTTCGCCTGTTTCCAACGAGCGAGATAGGCGTGATGCCCTCCTGCTTGCCCTTAGGACTTTGGTTTGCCCCACAGTGTTGATGACGTGCTCAAACTCCTGCCTAGCGATTCCGCCGACGAGGCTATAGAAATCATGTCAGATGTTAGGGCATACTGGCAAGGTAAGTCTGAACTGTATCAACTTGAATGTAGGTAACTCACTGTCTATCCCCGTCAGTCGCGTTCAAAAGGTTCAACGATTATATTTCCCTAGCGATGATATGGACTACGTTCGAGGCTTTGGGGATGAACTTAACGACAAGCTGAGACGCCGCTCTGTGCAACCGACGAGGACCAGTGCAGAGAATACTTTGCACTGCCACCATATGTAGTAGCGCGTCGTGCAATGCTTCAAGCAAGATAGGCGTTTAGAAGCAGCCCAGAGGGAAATCCAGACATGGGCTGCATAGATGCCGTAGAAGAGTGGGGAAGATTGTACACGCATTGTCGGTATATCCTTGTACGGGAGTTACGACTCATTTGAACGTTTTAAATGATCAACCCGGCAGGGCGGTGGGAGGCGCGACACTTGTATTCGAAGTGATGACGGAGTACAGCGAAAGTAAATCGGAGGTTATATTCATGATCTTGAATACTACTTCGTCGCTCACCGTAGCAGGTCAAGTGATGGTTGTCGGGAGTACCGCGCCCGACGTCTGCACTTGAGGCGCTCTGCGAAAACTGAAAGCGATTTGGAGCTCGCTAGATGGCTGGAAGAGAAGCCACTGTGAACTTGGGTGCACACCGCATGTCTGAGACTCAGAGACTACGCTGAATTCCAATCGAGAGAGAAACGTTCGACCCAGAGTCCCGATCGATGGAACACTGATGTATGTTGGTTGTTTCTACTTTAGTAGAGGGGGGGATCCTGCCTAGTTGGTTGTCTGTGGGAGAGGAGGAGTGATGGCTACTATCCCCTCGACGGACTAGTGCAGTCTCCCAGAAATGCCGGACACCGATAGTGGTTCATCATCAGTCGGAGCTGGATACCGGACGTGCAGAACGCACACGTTGCACCAGCGTCACATATTAGGTCGATAGTGGCTGCGAAACGCCATGTCTAACGGTGGGAGACGAACACACAACGATGCGTGACGCGCGCTGTCAACCACGAGCCAGTGAGAAGAGTGCGATAAAATTCTATGTACGGATACCAGCCATGGCCATCTGTATGGCCTCTGCCAGCGCTGTGCGCGAGCTATGGTAGTCAATGCACTGCAGCTCGCTTCTGTGCATCATGACAGTAGTCTATCACGAGAGCGTCGAACCCCTCTGACAGCCTTCGCGCTCTCGAGCTCGGACCTTCATCCTCCACTCATGAGCAGCAACACGGATATCTCGATGCAGGAGCAGTGAACCCAAGACGATAGACATCCCTTCAAGTATTGAGGCGGCGTAGTCGTCTCATCCAGTTATCCAAAACTCCAGGTGACAACGTTCAAAAGTGTTCGCATCTTAAAAGTTTTATCAAATTGCGTCTGAAGTATTCCACATGAAAATAAGAAAAAATGAGATGGTGCATGCTGGTGGGATGCTCGATCCGCAACGGAGTCGCTCAAATCGGAAGCGCAGAAGCGCAGCTCATTCCGTCTTTGCCGCGCTTTGAATCTCGGCCAACCCTTCATCTTCCCAAAACGAAGGAGACAGTTCACTATCGCTTATGCCCTTCATCTCATCTCCATCACCAGTAGAGGTAACGACTCCGTGCTCCTCCAACCAAGCCTCCCTAAGCTTCACCTTAAAATCCTCGAGTATCTTCTCCTCTTCACTCCCCTTCCACATCACCCTTTCCAACACATGTCGCACCACTACACGAAGACCTATGTACGCATGACTAGATGCGAGAGCGGTGAGGAGAGCAGCGATCATAATGGTGTTCCGGCTGGAGGCACTAGAAAAGACAGAATTCAGGCCAGTATCGGATGCTGTTGCGTGCTTGGCAGTGAGTGACTGGGAAGACAGTGTTCCGAAGTGCGGATTGAAGAGGTAACGAGCGCTGCATTGATTAGTGCACCAAGCCAAGTGATGAATGACTGATGAAGTAGAGTTTGACGAAAAGTTGAGAGAATTGAGGAAATGTCCAGCACATACCAATGAATCAAGCCAGGCGCCTATAGATTCCGTCCGAGAAGGGATAGGTCGCCGGACGAGCCGCGTGATCTTGAAGGCATCCGAACGAAGCTCGACCCAATTATTGGCAAGAACAGATACTAATGATTAAAAGCGCATTAGGCTCAAGTGTAAATAACAGCTTACTACGTACGAGATGCGAGTGGCCAGCAAGTGCTCCAAACTGTGATATATCCAAACTGCGTAACCATCTCTGCATATCGTCTGACGAGCTTATTCCATAGTGACAAATTTGCCTTCCCCGGAAAGCCGCAAGCACTGATCGCTCACCGAATAGGGTATACTCCTCTAGCCCAACCTCATCCCTCATCCGATACACAAGCTCCCAATCCTCCTTATTCATTCCCACTTTCTCATTCCCATCCTTCTCGTCCTCCCATTCTACTCGTTTCTTCCTCCCACCCAACCCAGCGTATTTCCCCCTTCCAC